>NC_083467.1:24846501-24871501 GCF_030014155.1 Tachysurus vachellii
GTGTGTGTGTGTTCTTGTGTGCATTTGTTTGTGTGTATGTATGTGTATGTTCTTGTGTATGTGTATGTTAATGTGTGTGTGTGTGTTCTTGTGTATGTGTTCTTGTGCATTTGTTTGTGTGTATGTGTGTGTTCTTGTGTGTGTGTGTGTTCTTGTGTATGTATGTGTGTGTGTGTTCTTGTGTATGTGTGTGTTCTTGTGTATGTATGTGTGTATGTGTGTGTGTTCTTGTATGCATTTGTTTGTGTGTATGTATGTGTGTGTTCTTGTGTGTGTTTGTGTGTGTGTGTTCTTGTGTATGTATGTGTGTGTTCTTGTGTATGTGTGTGTGTGTTTAGGGTTTGAACAACAATCACTTCTCTAGAACCTTCTCTTTGTTTTTTGCTAAATGCAGTTTTTCTTATTTGACACAGTTAACCTCCATTGAGTTTTTAGAGATTATAAAGATTATTTTTTGTCATGGTTCCCATGGTGACGAACCCCGTGTGTTTGTTTACTGTTCTCTGTATTTGTTTTGTTGACTGATTGTGTCCACCTGTTCCATCTTCTTTCTTTCTTTCTTTCTTTCTTTCTTCCTTTCTTCCTGTGTTTTTGGACACTCTTGTGTTTCGGCTCTCACAGTTTTTTTTATTTCCTCAAATAACGTTTGACAATAAAACATTTACCTTCATAACGTTTGGCAGATGCCCTTATCAACTGAGTAACTGAGTGTTAAGGGCCATGCTCAAGGGCCCAGCAGTGGCAGCTTGGTTATCCTGGGACTTGATCCCACAAGCTTCTGATCAGTAGTCCAGCACCTTAACCAGTGAGCTAGCATTTTCCCAGAAGAACCTGGTGAAGTCACACAGAATCACTCCCTTAATCTCTCCTATTTAAACCATGAACCCAGCGCTCAGTTACCACAGCGACTCTGATCATCCCCACGCCAGCTCATACGTAATGCTAAGCTGGATGGGCGGGGCTAATGCTCCTGTCTTTAATCGTGACCTTACTCAGATGATATCGATCTCTTGGTGTAGATGGAAGAGACTGAGATTAGAGTGTCGTTGCTTGGGTTGCAGCCTGTCAGAGCTGGAAAATGACCATTAGTGATTTGTGTCTGTTGAGGTGAAAAAGAAAAAGAAAGAGAGAAAGATTTCATGTAGCAGAGGTTCCCTTAGTCTCCATGGTAACGGCAGAGCTGAAATAACGAGCGCTGCCCCCAGTTAAAATCACTTTATGAAAGTAATTTGCGCAGCCAAAGTGATGTGTTCTCTAATATGAATATTTAAAGGGAACCCGACAAGAGCTAGCACACACACACACACACACACACACACACACACACAGGGCGAGAAAAAAGTTGTTAATTTTAAAAACATCTCTCTGAGTGAAAATAAGAAAGTCCTATAAGAAAGGAAGGACTTTAATGACAATGTTGTCCTGGGAGTGAGTGTGTTATGTACTGAGTTTTATTAGCTCTTTTGTGCTGTACAGCTGAGTTGGGGCTCAGTGTGTGTGTGCAGGTGAACGAGAGAGAGAGAGAGGGAGAGAGAGAGAGAGAGAGAGAGAGAGAGAGAGAGAGAGAGAGAGAGAGAGCGCTGCTGTGGGACCTGAGGATGAGCTGGAACCCTCAAATGCTCTGGTTCCTGCTGGGATCAGATTCACACTCATCTGTAGCTGTGGATCACTTCATCTTCACATGAACGAACGAGTGACTCCAAATTATAGATGAGCGATTTATTGTAAAATAAAAAAGAAGATTAGAACACTGAAATTTTAATTCATCATTTGTCTTTCTTTTTCACGTTCTTTCTTTCTTTCTTTTTCTTTCTTTCTTTCTTTCTTTCTTTCTTTCTTTCTTTCTTTCTTTCTTTCTTTCTTTCTTTCTTCCTCCCTCCCTCCCTCAATCACTCAATTTCTTTCTTTCTTTCTTTCTTTCTTTCTTTCTTTCTTTCTTTCTTCCTCCCTCCCTCCCTCAATCACTCAATTTCTTTCTTTCTTTCTTTCTTTCTTTCTTTCTTTCTTTCTTTCTTTCTTTCTTTCTTTCTTTCTTCCTCCCTCAATCACTCAATTTCTTTCTTTCTTTCTTTCTTTCTTTCTTTCTTTCTTTCTTTCTTTCTTTCTTTCTCAATCCCTCCCTCCTTTCCTCCATCCTTCGTTCCTTTCTTCCTCCCTCAATCCCTTCTTTCTTTCTTTCTTTCTTTCTTTCTTTCTTTCTTTCTTTCTTTCTTTCTTTCTTTCTTTCTTTCTCCCTCAATCCCTCCCTCCCTTCCTTCTTCCTTCCATCCTTCTTTCCTTTCTTCCTCCCTCAATCCCTCCTTTCTTTCTTTCTTTCTTTCTTTCTTTCTTTCTTTCTTTCTTTCTTTCTTTCAAGCCAAAAATGATTGATTTTGCAACTTTTTTAAAAATTTGTGATTTCTTTTTTTCTAGAAAACTTGAATTGGTGAAATTACAAGCCTGGGATTCTTTTATTTATTTTTTCTTCCCAGTGAAGTCAGATAGTAATTTATTTAATGGTTTTCTATCAGAACTGGACTCACAGATGGAATGGAAGAGGACTTCGGTGTGTTATAATGTGTGTTATAATGTGTGTTAAGACGACGCCACATGACTACGTGTCATAACATTTTGGAGAGACTGTTTCATGTGCAGTTAGAAGCAATAACCTTTGTACTTGAGTCTCATCTTTCCAAAGTTATCTCTGCTTTCACTCAAGTTTTCGACTCTTGTAGTTTAATTAAATAAAATCTGTGGAACATCTGTGGTCATTTTGAAAAATGACAAGTTCCTCTGAATAACATGCCGTTTCTTGATTTTTAAACCGTCGCATCGTACTTGAACATTCATCAGTTAATAAACGTCACGGTTTGAACATCTACACAAAGTTTTTTAGCATCTATGTGACAGTAAAAAAAAATAGAAATAGAAATAGAAATAGAAATAAATACAGACCTTGATGCTGAGGGAAACAGCACACTGCTGATCTCCTCGCTAGTTAATAACAACATTCCCTAATTTTTCTTCTATAAAAAAAAGAGATCGTGGCTCGATCTTTCGTTCAGGTCGCACTTCCACGCGCCGTCTTAAAGTTCACCTCGATTAACCTTTCTGCTTCACGCTTTGATCTGAGGCAGCAGCTTGTTTCTTGAGTCTGAATAAAGAAAATTATATCTGAACAGCGTTTAATAACATGTTTGTGGTAATTAGACTGAAGGGGAACCGTGTGATTTGGTGCAAAGGAACAACAGAAGCACAGCTCAGGTGATGTGGGTTAAGTAAACAATGTGCTAAGGATTAAAATGCAACATGATCGAGTTTATTTTCTAACTCAGACTACAGCCGGTGTTTAAGGGAACTCTATAGTGGTGTAATATTATAGTGTTCATCAGAGATGGGGGACTCGAGTCGTATGACTTGACTCGAGTCAGACTTAAGTCGCAAATTTGAGACTTGAGACTTGCTTGACAAATATTAAAAAAAAGACTCGACTTGACTTTGACTTGACATTCATGACTTGAGACTTGACTCGGACTTGAGTTAAATGACTCAGAGACGGGGGACTCGACTTGACTCGAGTCAGACTTAAGTCGCAAATTTGAGACTTGAGACTTGCTTGACAAATATTAAAAAAAAGACTCGACTTGACTTTGACTTGACATTCATGACTTGAGACTTGACTCGGACTTGAGTTAAATGACTCAGAGACGGGGGACTCGACTTGAGTCGAGTCAGACTGAAGTTGCAAATTTGAGACTTGAGACTTGCTTGACAAATATTAAAAAAAGACTCGACTTTGACTTGACATTCATGACTTGAGGCTTACTTGTGACTTGCACATGTGTGACTTACTCCCACCTCTGGTGTTCATGCTCTGGGTGTTGGGGAGGCTTTAATTCCCCCTGGTGATGTTTGATCTACATCTTTCCCGTATTCAGCTCATTATCTTGGACCTCGTTCGTTGTGAGGAAGGTAAAAGTAGCGTTTTATATTTTTCAGAGAGTACTGCTCTTGTTTGGAAGTGAAAGCGCGATGGTTAATCAGAAGGTTGTGAGTTTGAATCTCAGGTCCACCAAGCTGCCTCTACTGGGCCCCTGAGCAAGGCCCTTAACCCTCAACTGGTCAGTTGTATAAATGTAAGTCACACTGGATGACGGTGTCTACCAAATGTATTGTGTCGTTTTTTTTTTTTTTTTTTTTTTTTTTTTTGCAATAATTTTTACCTGAAACCAGATTTGTGTTTTAAGTTTAAGAGTTAATTTAAATAGGTGATAGAGTTTATTTGATGGTCAGGCATGTACACTCAAATGTAGTTTATTCCAAAGGCCAGAATTTGCAGTGTAATAAGCTCGTACATGGGTTTTTGACAGGATGTGTGCTTCTCTAAAGGATCTTTAACATCCACAGAACGTTTCCTTTTCCACGAAAGGTTCTTTGTAGCGGAAAAATGATCTTAAGACTTAGATCTAGATTAGACTAGGAAATGTTCTTCATTCCACTAAGACTAAAAAGAATCGTTCAAAAACCATTTACTGAAACCAAAAATGGTTCTTTTATGGCATCAACCTTATGGAAATCTTTATCGGTTATGTTAGAAAATAATTTCTGAGATGATTGTAGTTAAGTCTTCCAGTCTTTGCTGAGATGTGAATAAAGTAAAACTGGTTAACAAAACACTTTTAAGACGTCTTGCGATTATTTTTTTTTTTTTGCGAGCCTGTGCCTATCTCAGGCGTCATCGGGCATCAAGGCAGGATACACCCTGGACGGAGTGCCAACCCATCGCAGGGCACACACACACTCATTCACTCACGCACTCACACACTACGGACAATTTTCCAGATATGCCAGTCAACCTACCATGCATGTCTTTGGACCAGGGGAGGAAACCGGAGTACCCGGAGGAAACCCCCGAGGCACGGGGAGAACATGCAAACTCCACACACACAAGGCGGAGGCGGGAATCGAACCCCAACTCTGGAGGTGTGAGGTGAACGTGCTAAATACTAAGCCACCGTGCCCCCTAGCTTTTTTTTATTTTATTTATTTATAATAATAATAATAATAATAATAATAATAATAATAATAATAATAATTATTATTATTATTATTATTATTATTATTATTATTATTATTTTTATTATTATTATTATTTAATAATAAATACATTTAATTGTATTTATTTATTTATTTATTTATTTATTTATTTATTTATTTATTTATTTATTTATCAAATGGCAATTCTTCTTTTAAGGATTCTTCTTTTAAACTCCAACCAGTAAAGACACTTGTTATTTCTAGCCGTTGTATGTTTTGTGCGTTCTGAGATGCTTTTCCGCTCTCCACAAGTTTGAAGAATGTTCGTTGGAGACTTCCTTTTCTAGTCTGCCAATTGCCCTCTGACGACTCCCACAACTGTCTTTCACTTGATGTCCACACAGCACTCACACCTTTCTGAATAAACTCTCGGTAACTCCTCCAGAGTTTTGCAGAGTTTTTTGTTTTTTTATGTTGATTGTAGCAGCCAAAAATGTTGGATTTGCCCACAGACGTTTTTATTTTTGTTCATAAGCGGTAGAAAATGGATGGATGGATGGATATAACTGCATTGCACTAGATATCCATCTAAAGCTTCCCTCCTTAACACACACACACACACAGTCCAGGATTTCATAAATTTTTTTTGTGATTGTTGTGGCTAAAAATGCTTAATTACATTTTTAAAAATTTGTGATACAATTTGTGTTTTTTGCATTTTTTTTCATGAGAAAACTCAAATTGGTGAAATTACTAGCACAGGATTCCACATTTAAACTCCTCCCAGTGAAGACACACCTGTTACAGTGTTGTGATGATGTCATGGCCTAATGGTTAGAGAGTCTGACTCTTAACCCTAAGGTTGTGGGTTCGAGTCTCGGGCCGGCCACGACTAAGGCACCGAACCCCCCCAACTGCTCCCCAGGTGCCGCAGCATAAATGGCTGCCCACTGCTCCGGGTGTGTGTTCACGGTGTGTGTGTGTGTTCACTGCTGTGTGTGTGTGCACTTTGGATGGGTTAAACGCGGAGAACAAATTCTGAGTATGGGTCACCGTACTTAGCCGTACGTCACGTCACGTCACATCATCTCTTAGAAATCTGGGTTATTTTGTAAAATACCAAACTCTCAAGATGTCACAGAGTTTGCTTTATTTTGCAGTCATTTCTGTGAGGGACTGACGATACAGTAAATGATGATTAAATACAGAGTTCCTGGTCTTGGAAATGTGGACTCTGTGTGAGTTAAAACAAATTAGTGATACTTTGAAGTGTGAAACGGTGTTTAAGTGACAAACCTGATAAGTTTCCTTAACTCTCTCTCTCTCAGTACACACTCTTAATCGTAGCTATTTTGCTGAGCAGCCCTCAACGCATTAAGTCTGCACCCACAGCAGACACTCTGGCTTTCCCTCGACTCTCCGTGTCTGCTGCTTCTGAAGCCGTTCTCGTTGTCGATCGTCTAGCAGATGTCGTGGATTTACAAGCGCTTGCCTTCGGAGCTCCCCGTTCCCCTTTTTCGCTGTCGTTAATTCTCCTTTATTCTCCCTCTGTGACTTTTTACCACATATTGCTGTTGACTTTGAACATTTTTCTATGTTCAATAACGTCCTCTAAACACTTTAATTATTTCCAGCGATGCCGAGGTAATCACGGAGAGAAACGGGATTACGAAGGTGGGGGAGGTTTGGAGCTTGTTTGTTTTGCAGTTTTTTCATAGTCCTCCCATTTGGCTCTTGTTAGCAGAGCCACATTTGGCATGATATTGGCAAGCTGTCAGAGAGATCCTCTAGCGGAACGAGGGAACGCTTTGGGCTGATATATGCTTCTTATCTTCTGTTTAGTCCTGGGTTTCTGTTTTTTTTTTTGTTTGTTTTTTGTGTTTGTAGCTGGCAACCGTTTTTTTTTTTTTCCAATAATGCTTTGTTTTGCAAGCACTTCAGTTTCCTCTCTTTGTGTCTCAGCTCATTTCTCTTTCACGGCACAACCTTCAGGTTGTCTTTCCTTTCAAATCCACTTTTAGCCCTGACACTGGCGTGCAATTTAACAATAAGAACAAACAGGTGCACCGGAAACAGGTGACAGATCTCTCTGATGTGGTTTACCCTCCCTCAAACCCCTTCATCCCTCCATCATCAGGACAGACGGCTTTTCGGATGAGGCTGGTCGTTTGCACCTGCTCTACGATCCTGCTTGACAGGTGTGGAAAAATCTCCCACAGAGCCACGACTCATAAACACAAACGCCATGGCCTTTGATTCCTTCTTCCTTCTCCTCCTCCTCTTCTTCATCTTCTTCTCCCTCCCACTTTTCATGCAGGTGGATTGAGTCATAAGGCTTGTGAGTCATTCCTGTATACTCATATAGAGACGAGAGTGAGAGAGAGAGAGAGAAAGAGAGAGAGCGAGAGAGAGGGATAGAGGGCACATCAGCGGCTTTGAGATCCACCACCCACTCTGTGCTGAGAGAGAGAGAGAGAGAGAGAGAGAGAGAGAGAGAGAGAATATGCTTCTAAGCCACTACTGCATGTAATGGATCTGCTTCTTTGCACCACTCCACAGTTCTTCTATTTGCACTCCTAGAAAAAAAGTTGCTTTCATTTCAAACACCCACCTCCAGCCTGGAAAACACACATTTTCACACATATTCTGAGAGCCACAGCTGTACAGGAGTCCTTAATGATCCTTTAGAAAGTTCAGCTCATAAAGCAGACGCATCTTCTTCAGTGCTGGGGCTTTTCCATCCCTACGCTCCTGTTTGTTACCAGTGCAGACCTTGGATTTTGTGCTGATTGAAGTCTTTGTGTTTATTCAGCTCTATAGTTCCTCTGCGGCTCTGCTTTTGCTTCAGATTTGTTTTTGTTTTTTTTGGAAGTCCCTCTATTTTTTTTTTCAGCAGAATATAAAAACGATCCAGACAAACAATCTAAACACAAATAAAAACAGGTCAAACAAATGTACGCAGAATTTAAACACAACTTAATTAACAATACACACAGCAATGTATATATAATTAAAATGCATTCTAAACACAATCTAAACACAATCTATATACGAAACAAACAAAACCAATAAATAAATAAATAAATAAATACAACTCACCTTTTCAGCACAGATTTATTTTAATTTAATCCAAATTATAAGTATGATATTTAATTGATATGTTTTTTTTTTATTATTGTATAAGATATGAAAACTCCATGTGGTCTTTGAGGACAACAACCTCTTCATCATTACACAATTGTCAGACTGTATCTGACTGTAGAAAGGACATTATACATAATAACACTCTCTGGTGTTTATAACAGTTTATAATCACACCCTCCAGTGTCACCCAAATGAGGATGAGGTTCACTTTTGAGTCTGGTTCCTCTCAAGGTTTCTTCCTCTTCCATTTAAGGGAGTTTTTCCTCACCACAGTCACCTCAGTCACCTCAGACTTGTTCATTGGGGATAAATACAAACATATTTACATATATGTCTAATATTAATCTTCAACCTTTTGTATTATGTTTATTATGTTCTGTAAAGCTGCTTTGAGACAATGTCCATTGTTAAAAGCATTAACTGAATTGAATTGAATAGCTAGATGCAGTAAATAAACATGAAGACACAGACATGATTCATCACTCGACTCAGATGGTGATCTGTGTACGTACCTGCAGAAGCAAACTCAGTAAATAAAACAGTAAATATAACTTCATCTTTCAGACTTCCTGTTCAGATTTTCTAAATTACAGTACTTGCACGCCGTTCGAACCTACAAGGTCGCCAGATATTTTAGAAAGAAATATTTTCCTTTTGCTGTAATATGCAATATAATATCATTGAGATAAAAAATGCACAACAAAACAAATATGCTGATATACTGTATATAAGTGAAATCAATGAACTGAAAGCACTGAAGTATTTTGGTTTAACAGAATTGCTTTTGCCTTCTTTATTCGAGGGGTTTTATAATAGCACTCGATCGAGAACATCCTTTTTTTTGTGTTTGTTTGTTTCCTTGTTTGTTTGTAACATACTTTGAAAGATATTAACATACCACATAATGGCAATATGAGATTAAATTATATTCATGC
Organism: Tachysurus vachellii; assembly: GCF_030014155.1. Taxonomy (NCBI): domain Eukaryota; kingdom Metazoa; phylum Chordata; class Actinopteri; order Siluriformes; family Bagridae; genus Tachysurus; species Tachysurus vachellii. The sequence goes on from NC_083467.1 coordinate 24,855,597, forward strand.
ATTCAGTGTGTGTGTGTGTGTGTGTGTGTGTGTGTGTGTGTGTGTGTGTGTGTGTGTGTGTGGTGGTCGTTCTTAGGCTATGTTATCAAGCTTTTCATTTATTTGGAGTGGCCATGAAATTAAAATGATTTGTGCTCAAATACAGAAAACACTCCTCACAACTCATTTTAATGTAAACCATAGTTTTAGTTTAAAGGTGGGGTCTCCGTTGTTTCAAAGCCAATGTTGACATTTGAAATCACCAAAACAAACACGCCTCTAACCCAAATGGGTCCCACCCCTGTTTTGATAGCTCTGCTCCACACATACACCAGACAAGTATAACCCAAGTATAACCCAGACAACTATTATGGCGGAACCTGTTGGGGCAGCTGACCGAGGGTATATTTTTATCAATAAATGAACTCAATGAGTAATACTATGGTAATACTAATGTGTTTTTGTAGTACTGTGTGTTGTACCGTGAAAGGTTTATCTCCGTTTCACACAAAAGACGTTCAGTTCTCTCCAGCGCTGGAAAGCTGATCCTATATTAACACGTCCAACTTCTTACCTTATCGTAAACCTTTCTTCACTTTCTTTCTTTGTTTTTATCTTCCATGTCAATGTTAAACCACTTTATGCTAATGTCACACATGCGCAATGAACACTCTCCGCCCATATTGACAAGACACGCCCCTTTCTGCTCACTGGCTACACGTTAGTTTTGTTTTTGTTTTGTTTGCCGGCCCAACGTAGTTTTCTGAAGCATTTCTCAAACAACAGAGACCCCATCTTTAAATCTCACACAAGGACATATTGTAGCAGTATATAATCTAATGCTATCCTCAACTTTCTGTTGATTTAAAAGCAAATATTTTATCATTTCCTTCTTACTATCTAAGTAATGACATTTGTTTTGCATTTTATACAATTCTAGCCTCAACTTACAGTAGATGTTGCTCCATTGTTTGCATTTTGTTGAGGTTCGAAGATTTACTGCTCATTAGCAAGCTGGATGATCACAAACTTAACTAACATACAGCATCTTTGGTTTGCAAGAAACATGAGGAACCAAGAGTGCAATGAAGTGACACTCGGTACTCTTAAAGTGGAGGACTGGGGCAGTGGTGGCTCAAGCGGTTGAACATACTGTAGGACTGGGCCCTTGAGCATATCCCTTAACACGCTCTGCTCTAGGGGTGCTGTATCATGCTGACCCTTTGCTCTGACCCCAACCTCTAAAGTTGGGATATGTGAAGAAAGAATTTCACTGTGCTGTAATGTTCTGGTAGCTCAGAGGTTAGGATGCCGGCTTACTGAACAGAAGGTTGTGTGCTGAAATCCTATCAATTTATTCTCCTGGGGTCCTGAGCAAAGCCCTTAACCCTAAATTCCTCAGTATTATAAATGAGATATATGTACGTTGCTCTGGATATGGCCATAAATATTAAAACAACTGTAAATAAATACAAAATAACATGTAGTTTCTTTCACATTGACTTTTGTGACACTCTGTACAAACCCGAGTTGCTGTGATTGACAGGACAGAATAGTGCTATCGCTTCCACCAGGACAGCATGACTAATTTTGACTCCCGGCCATGGATAATGTTGGCATCATCGCAAACTCTTTGTAAGATGAACTCGAATACGCTGGGTTTATATTTATATTTACATTTACGGCATTTGGTAAACACTCTTATCCGTATTTTATACAACTGAACAATCTAGGGTTAAGGGCCTTACTCAGGGGCCCAGCAATGGCAGCTTGGTGGACCCGGGGTTCAGACTACCACATCCTACATACCCACATGGTTTGAGTCTGGAGTCTGTTTAATTCACTCAGTGCTCAATTTTCAGAAAGCTTCTCAGCTACAAACACATGACAAAAGTGGTATTTGAATGAATTACCTGGTGTAAAGATGCTATAGAAATGAACCGATATCTCTATATGCTCCTTAAGCCTGTGTGATGTGAATTTGATAGTAAAATGAATCAGAGCGCTATGCTAACCCTGCTCCGATGACACCAACACCACTCAGATTATCCCATTCCTGCAGTTCTTGGGTTACCGCATCCGAAATAGTACGAGCCGAGCAAATTAAAAAAGAAGCGAGTGCGTAAACGACGCCGATGGAGACCTGTACCCGCTGAGCTGCTGAGAAATTTCTGTGTCATTTAATAGGTGGGTTGTAATTTTTCTTATTCTTTTTTTTTTTTAAAAAACTCTGCCCCAATTAGTTTTATATTATCATTAATGTGAAACCTAAGTGACATGTGAAAGGCTTTCTCAGCATGGGTCAGTTTAATGGAGCCCATTAAAAATGGACTTAACGGAGGTAAAACTCTGGTGTGTACCACATTCACTCATTCATTCATTCATTTTCTACCGCTTATCTGAACTACCTCGGGTCACGGGGAGCCTGTGCCTATCTCAGGCGTCATCGGGCATCAAGGCAGGATACACCCTGGACGGAGTGCCAACCCATCGCAGGGCACACACACACACACACACTCTCATTCACACACGCAATCACACACTACGGACAATTTTCCAGAGATGCCAATCAACCTACCATGCATGTCTTTGGACCGGGGGAGGAAACCGGAGTACCCGGAGGAAACCCCCGAGACACGGGGAGAACATGCAAACTCCACACACACAAGGCGGAGGCGGGAATCGAACCCCCAACCCTGGAGGTGTGAGGCGAACGTGCTAACCACTAAGCCACCGTGCCCCCTGTGTACCACATACTACTGTTTTTTTCGTCACTTTATTTTTGTATTATTGTGAGAGCACCGATTACTGAAAAAGCGATTCATACGGAATCGTTCAATGCACCCGATCCGAATGCCTTCGGAGTCTCCTCAATAAACGTTATGATGTTGTCCATGTTGCTGTAGCTCTTTAACAAAGTCGACCCTCTGGGCTTTAGCATGCTTCTTTCTAAGACGATGCTTGTCTGGTTTGCACGAAGAAACAGTGTTATTGCAGAGGGAACAGATGTCGTGTGGAGGTTTGGCTCGTCGTTTCTTGCGGTTGGCATCGGGGTGAGTTTTGTGAGTCATTTTGTGAACACGTGACTGAGCCTTTGATTGGAGCATTCGTTTGTACGGTTGCTAACGTAAAGGCTTTTAGACTTCAAAATTCATTTTAGTAATAATGTATCCTTGACGACCAGCAAAAACAAATATCATGTTTATTTTATTTATTTATTACTAGCTAGGAAGAGCTTTTCACACCCGAACTAGTTCCCTGGATGATAGTAAACTCCTGGATTATCTTGTCTGAAGTTTCCCACTGCTCATACTTCATCTGGGATTAACAGTTAATCCTGGTTCCTCATAATCTGAGATTCCACTTGGCCTGATTTCAGAAAAAAAAACATTATTGTTCCCTTATTATCTTTCACAGCTTTATATCATCTTTTTTGGTCCTTTTAAGTTTGTCGTGTATTTAACCAGATGTTCATTAATATCCAGTTAAATTTTAACTCACGATTTCTTTAAACACTCGTTATTTCTGACTGCACTCCAGTTTCTCCTGAACAGACTTTTCCGTAACTGTAAAAATAATTCAGTAAACTGTCTCTGCTCCGATTGACGACTTGTCCGTCACCGTGACCTTATTTCTTTTATTTTTCCCTCAAACGCTGCAGCTGTTTATATAACAGTTACGCAGGATTTCTGTGACTGTACAGTATGAATAACATCTCAGACTGAATCACTGTTCAAATTCTGATTGTGTGTCTGTTGCTAAGCATCTAGCTGTAATATTCTATCACCACTTAATTTCACACTGTAAACATTTAGCACCACAATGTGGGGTTAATTCTGAAAAAGCCGTGCTAATTCTGCTTCAGAGCAGTTCTGCTTCATAACCCCGGTTAAAAAGTCATGCTAACCCTGCTTCTAAATTACACGTGTGAAATGTTCCTCTACTCCGGGGTTAAACGCAGCTTGGGAAGCACTAAGTTTACTTCTAGAAAACTTGGCAATATTTATTAAGCTAGATCATAACTAAATGACTTGTTGAAATTTATATTTTGCCATTTTGGGTGTCATCTTGCTACATAGTTCACATGATAGCATGTTGTTCACACTATATTTTTATCTAAAGGATGACACTGTTGTCCTTGTTGTGGCTCCGTTGACTCAACCAACATGACTGAACTCATCAGAAATTACATTTGGGATTCCCACGTTTTCCGGATATTCACCTCGTTCCAGCGTAATTTGGTTTGCCCTGGTTGTCATGTAACGTTTATTAGAAGCTGCATGCAGCCTCCGTTTAGCTAAATTGCTTTAAAATCATACACAGGCTCTGTCGTGCCTTTCATTCTCCGCGGAGCTTGAGTGCCGCCATACGAATCTGCATTTCAATTGAATTTTGCCACATTATTACATTTGCCCGAAATAGCACCGGCTAGCAGTGTAGCACAGGCGCATATTCTTTTCATGCATGTTTAATGAAGACATGCTGTGTCTCATTAGACCGAGTCCTGCCTGGACCTGACTGACATCTCTGTATATTCCTCTTTTTCATTTTGTTGACCCAGACGAGGAATGCGCTTCAATTACGGCCGCCGTTTGCTTTGTCACCACGCTTGTGATGAGCATCAGACTCGGGAAAGCCTCTTAAGCTCGTTAATAAGCAGGGTGTTTTCGATAATGATGCGGATTTACGCGCCTAGGAAAGAGCATGCTTTTGTAAATGAGAGTCGTGCTTGATTTGGAGCTGTAATTAACACAGAATTGAGATGAGAGCAGATGTTTAGAACAGGTGAAATTCTTTGCCAATGCTTATTTTCTTTTTTTTAATCAGCTAATCAGTGTGACGAAAAACAGGTGGAGGAAAAGCTCCAAAATGTTCAGCTTTCACATGAAGCTAATGGTAATATGAATTTAGTAAACTAATACTAGCGTGAAGTCTATGAACTGTGTCTTCGAAACAGTTTGATATGATGGAAATGTTGAAGTGAGATGTAAAGAAATAGCAGCTACGTTAACACACTTAACGATACTGCACTTATGAACGGTGTGATCTGACAGAATAATAATAATAATTACGGAATAACAAGTGAATTATATACGTAAGTGACAATAGCATCCTAGAACTGAGAGTTAAGCGCCTCACTCAAGGGCTCAGCAGTGGCAGCTTGAACCCGCAACCTTTTGATCAGTAAACCAACGCCTTAACCATTGAGCCATCACTGCTCATACAGTATACTCTTATTTTTCCCATGATGCATTTCCAGTGTACAGAAATAAAGGATTCAAAAAGCTGACATTCCTTTTTTGCTGGCCTTTTTTGTAGCCCTAAGCGTCGTACGTTGTTTGTCTTTCGTGACTCCTACTTTAAAGCTAAGCCCTAAAAACTAAATTCCATTCCCTTCATGTAGCTAAATGCTACACAATGTTCACATGTGAATGATGGATTTGGTACAAAACACAATTAACTGCTCTAGGTGCTCCAGTTTATCATGCCTTTGCTCTGAACACTTATGCTAAATTGAATCATTCAAAATGCAGTAAGCAAAGCAACCATGCAGTTATTTATAACGTAGCTCAAGCTAGAGCACATATTTGTTTTTCCTTTCCTGCACCCTGTGTTAGATTCATACAAGTTGCTAATTAGCTAACAGGCTATTAGCTATAGCTACAGCTACAGCAACATATGTTTGGCAGTAAAGTATTTATGAGTAAGATTAATCATTAATCCATTAATGAATGAGGATTGAATAGTTAATATGAATTACTTAATGTATTAAAATTTAGATTTCACTCAGACTAGCATGCTAATGTGTGAGATACAAATACAAAATGAAAAACGATATGAAGTATGAAGGGGGCACGGTGGCTTAGTGGTTAGCACGTTTGCCTCACACCTCCAGGGTCAGGGTTCGATTCCCGCGTCCACCTTGTGTGTGTGGAGTTTGCATGTTCTCCCCGTGCCTCGGGGGTTTCCTCCGGGTACTCCGGTTTCCTCCCCCGGTCCAAAGACATGCATGGTAGGTTGATTGGCATCTCTGGAAAATTGTCCCTAGTGTGTGATTGCGTGAGTGAATGAGAGTGTGTGTGTGCCCTGTGATGGGTTGGCACTCTGTCCAGTGTGTATCCTGCCTTGATGCCCGATGACGCCTGAGATAGGCACAGGCTCCCCGTGACCCGAGGTAGTTCTGATAAAGCGGTAGAAGATGAATGAATGAAGTATGATAGTCTAAACTGTCTTTTTTTCTGATACTTTTGAAAGTAATTCCTCTAAGCAGTTAGCTGTCAACTTAACTCCTAGGCAAAGTGATGATATATATAGGAAGTGGGATGAGAACACACAAACGATGACAGTCGCTCCGTTATTGTCTCAAAGGCGTCCTTCCTCTGGCACAACTCGCAATATTTTGTTTGTCAGAGGTAGTGTATATGTGTAAAAAATGTTTTTGTCACCACTCGTGGATTCATTAATAAAGCGAAACCAGAGCGTGATGAATTAAAGGTAAACATAGCGTGTCGGCGAGCAACAAGAGGCCATGAGAGAGAGCACTCGGAGCAACGGCTCTGTTACAAAGCAAGATGATTCACGGCACATTAAGGCGAGCTATTCCTGTGTCCCTCGCTTTAAGTAACAGCAGGGTGTGCCTGTGGGTGCAACGTGAACTTCCTGGCCTGTCATCATCGGCATGATGAAGAGCTCTGAATTTTAGGCGGTGCAAAGTAACCTATTTAAAATATTACACCAATTGTGATGACAGTTTTTTGATTATTTCTAAAAAAATAAAAAAATTTGGTAAAATGCATTTCATCAGGAAGACTCGGACGGTGAAGTTAAGCTGCTGTTAAATTTTCAATATTACTTGTAGGACAGTTTTTAATGTTGCCCTTTTGGGAGAATAAGTTAGCATAGTGTGAGGTTAGCATAGAGAATGGGGGAGGTTAGCATAGAGCATGGCCATAACAAAAGATTAATTGACCGTAAAATATTTTAGCTTTGCCCCCAGAGGTCATCCGGAGGCGGACTGACATTTTGCAGCCGGCATTTTGACTACACCGATGCCCTGCTCTAGACAGACACTTCAGCTGACATTCTCTTTCCGCACCACAGATCAGCTGCATAAAAGAGTGTGGTGGGGTGTACAGTATAGGGGTTGCCTGGAGCCCTAAAAGAGGAGGTAAAACAAATAAATCACCAACGTTCCAAGAAATCTACTTCAGTCTACATCAGTGGTCTTCACTATTTTTTTCATGTGAGCTACACTGATAGGACAAAGTCAATAGGAGAGCCACTTTCACTGCAAAGTATGGCAAGTTATTCAGTCTTAAATAGCTTATCTGCTTAAATACAATGTACAATATTGCAATACAATAATTACTCGAGTTGCGGATGATGCATGCTCCCCATCAGTTACCTCTTTTGTCACTGTCACATTGCTTTGTTGCTGTTCATTTTGATAAGATTGTTTGATAAGAAATCGATCCATTTTTTAGTCCGTGTGTGTACAGTGAACACAAGTTGTTAACTAGCATGAAACACAAACTAGCTTCTGGCAGGCCGCCAAAAACTGGCTATTGCGTAACGCAGTGAGTCAGTGATGAGTCAAATAATATATATAAATATATATTATTATTTGTAATAGAGCACATTCGTTTTTCTATGCTTCATTGATTGTTTTTAATGATATTTAAATGAAAAATAATTTTCTTTTTTCCTTCATTGCGAGGCTCGCGAGCCGCGCAATGAGTAACACTGGTCTACATAAATCTGCTGTGCGACAAAGATTATTGTTAAAATTGATTCAATGTGGATGTTGTTTTTTTTATGTATATATAGGACTAGCTCATCCACAACAGCATAAAGTGAGTCACAATTGCGAAAGCCCTAAGCAGGTCTAGAGGGCAAGAGTAGCCGCAGTTGTGGAGTTGTATCAGTTTTAGGTACCCGCATACGCATACTGTGATGGAATCTTCAGCGTTATCAAATGGCTCTCCTCAAGGGCAGTTATGGCTTGATGCTGGCATTATACTCCATCTCTTTTAGAAGCATCATTGGGCAAAGGGCTAAAATCCATTCCAGACTACTAGAGTAGGATCTACTAGACAAATCCTGGCTCCCCCAGACATGTTGTTCACCTTGAGCTCAACATACTTAGACGAAAACGATTTGGTGTTGTTTGAAGAAACATGCGTAGAAGAAAATAACTTTGGTGTTGTTTCGTGTCCACCACTGGCACAGCATACTTAGAAGAAGATTGGGATCATAGTGTGGGTCAGCCATGATCCAGTGCCTGTTGAGTAAAAGAGTCAAGTTGCTCAAACTTTAAGGGTCAAAATTGCTCAAGTTGCCGCTGTTGGGTAACAGTGGTGCCAGGGCTTGATTTTCTGATCAGTGGCCCAGGGAATAAACCATTTAGCAACTATTGCCATGAAGCTCTTGTCAGAAGTGGGATGCTTAAGCCTCTGGTCCTCCTAGGCCTCATCCACAGCCTTTTCTCTGTAATGTACATAAGCTTTATGAGGTACACACTAAGATGTCTGGCCTGAGGTTAGCAGAGGTGATCTCTGCTGGGAAACAGAGTTTCCCATGTCGTGCCTAGTTGTTCAGTCTCTGATATAAGTATAATGAACTTGATTCTTGCAGGACGCACAGTTAGGTAGTGTATTGTTACTAATTATCAGGGCTGTCAAGTGTCACGCATTGAGAGTGACAGTCACGCATTTGGGTCTTTTGTCACGCTCTCCCGCCACAATTGTATTTGTCACGCAGAAAAACTTTTTGACTATTTATCATATATTTAATATGCCGCAGCGCCCAAAATGTATCAGTCCGCACCGCTTGGTCGAGCCTGACACTTATCAGCCGATCAAAAAAAGAGGCTACACAATAGCCAATCAGAAAATAGCAGAAAATATCTGGGTAAGATTTAACGCACCAACCAATGAAAAAAAAACAAAAACATTCATTAGCGAGGGTATTTTCGATGGTCAGTTTGAACAAGACCTCAAAACGAAACAATCATGACCCTAAAAATGGCTGAGCTTGAGCCGAACTGTTTTAAATGGGAGCAACATTACAAACTAGAACGTACATTTCCTGAAGAAAATATGAATGGTGCTTGCACGTGGCAAGTTCCGCTCATGGAGTGTTTTGATATATGATATGTCCATGTTGTGCTAACTTTTTGATTTCGCTTATTTTGGGGGCGGGGCTACACGTGACGTCACGTGACATCAACAAAATACACGTGAGGAAGTTTCCCTCATTGTTGTGAGTGTTTTGATATGTCACATGTCTATGATGTAAAAAATCTTTGGATTTTGCATATTTTGGGGCTACAGCACAACCGGAAGGCCAGTCGGTACACCAATATAAAAGTTTGTTCGGAGTATCACCCTAAAGGAGCTGGCCGAGTTTGGTGTAGATTGCCAAGTTATAAACCTTCAAAGTTTATAATGGGAGTCTATGGGAAAAAAGGCAACTTTGAGACCCGGTACTGGAAGTACTGGTACTCGGATCGCTTATAAAAGTCACAGCACACCTCCCCTCAATGAGCCGGTCGATTTGACACATCATTCATGGGTCTAGGACAAAACCTGTGGGACAAGTTACGTGCCGAAGTTTTGTCCGGAAGAGTATGCAGGATAGTAATAATGTTGCTTTGCAAGCACCATTAATGATAAAGGAGTCCAAAAAGGCAACAAACACACAATAAACACCACCAGTCATAATCTCTCTCTCTCTCTCTCTCTCTCTCTCTCTCTCTCACACACACACACACACACACACGCATGCACACACACATTTACATTACATTTACAGCATTTAGCAGACACTCTTATCCAGAGTGACTTACATTTTTATTTCAGTTTATATACCTCAGCAGTTGAGGGTTAAGATGTCGCGCTTGCTTGTCTTCAAAACTTCAGAGCCCTGCTAATTATTAATGGTGCTTGCAAAGCAACATTCTTGTTATTGTGCCCGACAAAATTTCGGCGCGTAACTTGTCCCGCAGATTTTGTCCTAGACCCATGAATGAGGTGTCAAATCGACCGGCTCATTCAGGAGAGGTGTGCTATGACTTTTATAAGCGATCCAACAAACAAAATTTGCACAACATTGACATGTGACATATCAAAACACTCAGCACAATGAGGGGAACTGCCTCACGTGTATTCTGGTCACGTCACGTGACGTCACGTGATGTCACGTGAAAAAAAAAAATTTGCACAACATGGACATGTGACATATCAAAACAATCAGCACGATGAGGGGAACTTGCCACGTGCAAGCACCATTCACATTTTCTTCAGGAAATGTACAGTCTAGTTCTTCATGATATTCATGTGTTTCCAACATATCACCTTGTTGTCCAGTCAGGTGAATCAGTCTTGTTTTACAGCCTACAAGAATGTGTTTCACTGCTGCTGAGAATTGGCAGAATTTCTATTATTTTTCCTTATATACTTTCCTAATTATACACCAAAACACTTGTTAAACTGGCTTTGTACACAACTTTACATGAAAATAGCTACAGTTAAAAATAAACTAAATTGGAAATACATTTCCAGAATGCATCTAAAACCCATAAATGGTGAAATAAAAAGTTAAGGTGTCAAAGTATGTTACAGATGAGTGTTTTGTTGAGCGATCCAATGATTTTGTATTTTAAATCTTTTCCCTCTGGAAGTCCTTATCTCTCGGCCTCTCAGGTAAATGCAGTGTATCTGTACTAATTGGAACTTTGCTAATTGTTTGACAATACATAATGAGGCGAACTTGTATTAAAGGGGTGGTAAAACACGTTTTTTTGAAGGCTTGATTGTGTTTGTGGGGTGCACTGTAACGTGTTCATGCTTCGTTTTTTAAAAACTTGCATTATTTTTCATATATTTCACCTTTATTCTACACTGCTCTGTCCCTCCTTTTAAAACGGTCTGATGGTTTCCGGGTTCTATGAAACCAGTCCCTCAAAAATAGCAATGGGCTTAGATTGGTTAGCTGGCCCAGTGTGTTGTGATTCGCTAACCGCCTAGTGCACGTTTTTCGGAAACGTCACGCCCCTTACCTTTACCAGTAGTCTTATTTAATATTCACGGAGGAGGGGTTTATGTAAATATCGGGGCTTAGTGACGTCAGCAACCCTGGAGGAATGTCGTGTAATCCTTACCGGCCGTTTGCTGTAGTCCTTAGAAATGGATTTATTTAAAAGCAAATATCTCCCTTTGCTTAAAACTTTGAACGTTGTAACTTTGCAGATGTTGTTTATGCTCAAACAGGAACATTACACACTAGCTAAAGTTAGAAAAGTGAAATCGTGTTTTACCACACCGTTAATGCTGCCTTCACTTGCTATCTGAATTACTGTAAATACGAGTTTCCCACTAGGAAGTTTCCACATGTAAAGGTAGCATAAAGCCTGGAAGATGATATTTCCTAACACTTCATGTCAAAATGAAAGCCCAGCCTACAGTTCATAATAACATACAGTTCTTTATTGTAATGTAATAGCTCGTAAAAGAATCAACCAGCATTTATAAGAAGTTGGCTGAGGAAAAGTACGAGGCTTACAATTCATATACGATTCATTAGTTTTAATTCTTTCAAGACGTGTGAAATTGTAGAAAGCATATGTTCATGTGTGTGTTTCGTGTGTGTGTGTATGTGTGTAATTTTTACATTTTCACACTTACAGTATATGAACAACTATAATGACTAAGATTGCTAGCAACCGGTCTTTCCTTCAACCTCCAACCCTTTCATACCATTTTGAGTCATGTTAATTCTTCCAGATTTGCAATTCCAAGACCGTGTCGATCCTCGAGCGTGGAAAGCTCGAGGAACTCCGTTATAATTCACAAAAGCCAACTTTAAAACCTGGAATTGTGCTGATTAAAATCCGCTGGCACAAAGAAACAAAACCTGCCACACTGAAGCACTGTAAGTGGGGGTTTTGTGTTTTGTATAAAGCATTCAGGATTGTTTCCTGTCCCGGTGAGCACATTTTTTTCACTTCACACACTCAAATCATGTAGTCAACTAATTATCACGTCCTTAAGCGATGGAGGAGAAAAAAAAATCATCAAAATATGGCAAACATGAGGCACAGAAGGTTCTCATTTTATTTATTGTTAGCACTGTTTGCATCACTTTTTCCGATTTTTTTTTTTAAGACAGCAAATTATTATCGAAGGTCATTGTGTTTTTCATTAGTTGTGTTGATTCATATTTATGTGGAGCGATGGTGTATAAAATGTAGAGATCTCTTAGGAATATATTTCATGGTTCAGCAGGACACCGTGCTCCCTTTATCTATTCATCAAGTTTACTACAGCAGGAAGTTACAGTAGCTAAAAGTAAAATATATTGTTTACTGTGCAGCACAGTTTCTTTTCTCTCCAATTTATCCTTGATCTTTCATGTCTTCTTCTTTTTTCTTCTAAAAAAATTTTCAATTTTTCAAAATGTGCTCTTTCACATATATTTCAGATAGCGAGTTATTTTGTGTGGATGAAAGTCCTAACAGGAAATCCTTCCTTTTCTCCTGAGTTGTTCATTAAAGGCATTCTGTGCTAATTCAGAGCAATAAGTCTGCGATTACGTGACTTTCCTCTCCTTTTTTTTTTTTTTTTTTTGCAAATGTGTTTGGAAAGTATTTGTACAAGAGGTACACCTCCTTGGGTAACCTTTAAAAAAAGAAAGGCTTCTTCTCTAGAGGACTGTTTTCTAAATGATTGTAGTTGGAGATGAGGGACCTGCCCGAGTCATTAGTGACCCCTTTCAGAGTTCTGCATTTGAACACATAAGTATTCTGGTTTTCACACAAAAGAACACTGAAAGTGTTTTTTATCCCCTTTCAATAAAAACAGCAGTCACATCGATCAACATATGAATCTGGAATGACTGACAGTTTTTTTGGGGTTTTTTTTGGAAGCCCCGACTCCTTTTCCCCCACCTCACATTATTAATGCTTTAGATATTTCTGCTTGAAAGATCCATATCCTTGTTTCCTTTTAAAGAATACAGAGAACGTGTCATTGCGTTATTGTGAAATTTAATTTATCAATGTATGCTTGAATTGACGAGGATTTAAAAAACGTCAGCTAATTAGACATTTTATTAAAACATTTTATTTTAGATCATTTTTGACCAAAACAGAATAAACTGTGCGTTCAATTCTTCATGGGAGAAGCTTGTATTTACGAGTTGGAAAGTTGTAATTCCGAAAACTTGTGCATTCATTTCACTTTGGTTTTGGAGCGAGATGGATGTGAACTTTGTCTTAATTAAATACATATATACAGGTGCTGGTCATATAATTAGTATATCATCAAAAAGTTGATTTCAAAAAGTGAAACATATATTATATTCATTCATTACACACAGACTGATATATTTCAAATGTTTATTTCTTTTAATTTTGATGATTATAACTGACAACTAAGTATTCAGTATCTCAGAAAATTAGAATAATTAAGACCAATACAAAGAAAGGATTTTTAGAAATCTGTGAACATGAAAAGCATGAACATGTACAGCACTTAATACTTAGTTGGGGCTCCTTTTGCCTGAATTACTGCAGCAATGCGGCGTGGCATGGAGTCGATCAGTCTGTGGCACTGCTCAGGTGTTATGAGAGCCCAGGTTGCTCTGATAGTGGCCTTCAGCTCTTCTGCATTGTTGGGTCTGGCATATCGCATCTTCCTCTTCACAATACCTCACAGATTTTCTGTGGGGTTAAGGTCAGGTGAGTTTGCTGGCCAATTAAGAACAGGGATCCCATGGTCCTTAAACCAGGTACTGGTAGCTTTGGCACTGTGTGCAGGTGCCAAGTCCTGTTGGAAAATGAAATCTGCATCTCCATAAAGTTGGTCAGCAGCAGGAAGCATGAAGTGCTCTAAAACTTCCTAATTATTCTAATTATATGACCAGCACCTGTATATCGTCGCTGTCAGGCGGAATCCTCGTATCTCCAAAACCGTTATTTTTCAGGAAATTAAAGAAACGCGTACCTTATCTGCAGTGCACAGGGTTTAGTCCACGTTGCACTGGATTGTCTTGCGCTAAATTCCTGTCCTCAGACGAGCACCAGAACTAGCGGGGGTCAAGATTTTTTTTTTTTGAGCCCAGTGTTTTGAAGACATTTACCTCAGAAGACGTGTTGATTCGTTGCGACTCTTCTTGAGGAGAAATATGCCGTGAAGCTCTCCCGCGGAGTGAGGAAGAGGTGGACAGTTGAAGTGTCCAATGGAGTTATGAGATTTGCGCTCAAGCTATTTTCAAGACTTTAGATTGGTTAATAACTTGTAAAAATAACAGACCCACGTGGGGACTGACCAATAGCATCAATATGTGAAAAAATATGAAATTGACAAAATTTGGACATATGAGGTTTCCGCCCGACAGCAACGATATACAGCCAGTTATACAGCAAATATACAGCTAACAAAGAATGTGCATCTGTTGTGTTTTGCATTTTAATGTTTTGAATCAATTTATGAAGCCACGATTATATGCAGAGAGCAGAAATGGGTTTGATATCAAAATTAACTTTGAACATTTGAACATTTGCGTGAACTAAAATGAACTTTTTTTCTTCAATTTTTTATAAACATATTGCTCCTAGTAGCCCAGATAAAAACACAAATCTTATAAAAAAAAACACAAAGTCTTAAAGCGTCTACTTTCTTAAAGTGTCTAATTTCATATGAGCTCCATATTAGTGAAACATGACAATGACATTCAATGCTGAACATGAACACAACAAAACAGGGAACATGTATTAAAATTATGTGGATTGATAGTAGTGAAAATGTAAATAAATAATATTGTTTACAATGTGGGGGGCACGGTGGCTTAGTGGTTAGAACGTTTGCCTCACACCTCCAGGGTTGGGGTTTGATTCCCGCCTCGACCTTGTATGTGTGGAGTTTGCATGTTCTCCCCGTGCCTCGGGGGTTTCCTCCGGGTACTCCGGTTTCCTCCCCCGGTCCAAAGACATACATGGTAGGTTGATTGCCATCTCTGGAAAATTGTCCGTAGTGTGTGAGTGCGTGAGTGAATGAGAGTGTGTGTGTGCCCTGTGATGGGTTGGCACTCCGTCCAGGGTGTATCCTGCCTTGATGCCCGATGACGCCTGAGATAGGCACAGGCTCCCCGTGACCCGAGGTAGTTCGGATAAGCGGTGGAAAATGAATGAATGAATGAATGAATGAATGAATGAATGAATGTTTACAATGTCAACAGAGATGTTTCAGATCAGTGCTTATTTTTATTTATTTTTTCTGTTTTTGCCACATCCTTATTACCAAGCTCAAACGTTTGCGTTCCCTTTGACATGAGGCAATTAATTTTCTTGAACGTGCCTCATTAATGTGTTTAATGGCTTCAGACAGTCAACATGTTTCCTTTCATTCACGCATAATGCTATACTAAGTTGAAAGTCGATTGAAATCAGAAACACAGCCGCGGCTCTATAAGTATAAGTACTGTATATAGATTTGTCACAGTACAAATAAAATCACAAGATCTGTCATTTAAAATCATTACCTATGTGTCTTTACTGGTAGGAGTTCTTGAAGAATCTTGTGCTTGCATTTTTAACAAATTCAAGTAGTTTAATTTGAAATGTACAAATTCAGTAGTAAATGATTAGAATTATAAAAAAATGTAATTATAGTTTGTCACAAATGAGCACCGATATATGGAAATTTTTGGTAAAAAAAAAAAAGAAATACATAGCTGGTGTTAAGCACAGACCGTGTGTGTGTGTGTGTGTGTGTGCGTGTGTGTGCGTGTGTGTGTGTGTGTGTGTACATCGCTTGATCTTTTGCCTCAGGTTTTGGATTAGTTTGTTTGCATTTGGACACAATAAACGCCGTCTGCACTTGCATCCAATTTTGCCTTCCTGTTCTGACACCTGGCCTTTCTGTTGA
>NC_083467.1:24876501-24881501 GCF_030014155.1 Tachysurus vachellii
CCGTGCCTCGGGGGTTTCCTCCGGGTACTCCGGTTTCCTCCCCCGGTCCAAAGACATGCATGGTAGGTTGATTGGCATCTCTGGAAAATTGTCCCTAGTGTGTGAATGAGAGTGTGTGTGTGCCCTGCGATGGGTTGGCACTCTGTCCAGGGTGTATCCTGCCTTGATGCCCGATGACGCCTGAGATAGGCACAGGCTCCCCGTGACCCGAGGTAGTTCGGATAAGCGGTAGAAAATGAATGAATGAATGAATGAATGAATGAATGAATGGTGTAAGACACAGGTATTCAGATCAGACGTGACATACCTGAACCACCACAAACTACTCGTATTTCTATTTCATGTCTTTGTTTATTTACTTTTAATTTCGGACTCGCTAATCATTTTTATTTATTTATTTGTTTGTTTGTTTGTTTGTTTGTTTGTTTTAAATGCACTGTACCTTCAATTAGTTAATAAACACAGAACTTGTCAAAATGAAGAAAAGTCATTACTACACTTCACCATATATTGTCATTTTCTATGGACTACGCCATTAAATAATCTTTATTTAATTCAACAATTAAAAAAAAAAAAACCTTCATCACTGATCGTTAAGTGAATTCACTTCAGTATGGTTAGATGATGAGTTCACCACTCAGCCTCCGTAATTAACATGAAGAACAGATTAATCTAGAATAATCGGTGAGGACGTATTATTGTTCATGCCTGGAATGATAAAAGGTCTATTAAAGGTGGGGTCTCTGTTGTTTGAAAGCCAATGTTGACATTTGAAATCACCAAAACAAACACGCCCCTAACCCAAATGGGTCCCACCCCTGTATTGATAGCTCCGCCCACACATACATACGTAAGCACTTATGTACATCGCTCTGGATAAGGGCGTCTGCCAAATGCTGTAAATGTAAATGTAAATGTAAACCCTGGCAATAGCTGAAGTGAAGAACAATACGATTGCAGATAAACAAACAAGTTCTGTGAAACAAAGCAAAACCAACGTTACTCACCTATCGAGAAGGAAAAAAGCGGCCTCGGCGACTTAAGTAACAGCGTTTAGCTCAGGAGTTATTGACTCTTCTTAGTTCTCTCCAGCGCTGTTAAGCTGATCCTATATTAACACGTCCTACTTCTTACCTTATCATAAGCCTTTCTTCACTTTCTTTCTTTGTTTTTATTCTCCATGTCAATGTTAAAACCGCTTTCTGCTAATGTCACACATGCAGACTGAACACTCTCTCCGCCGCATATTGACAAGACACGCCCCTTTCTGCTCATTGGCTACATGTTAGTTTTGTTTTTGTTTTGTTTGTTGGCCCGAAGCATTTCTCAAACCACAGAGACCCCACCTTTAACCCCTTTTTTACCGGTTACACCGGCGTATTCGACATTCGATTGGCTTTCAGTGTGAGACGTGTGTTTTTCCCTCTGTTAGTAACCTTACACTGAATTTTAGTGGTTGAAAATAAGCAGCTTTTATTTTACATGCTTATGAACAAGAACATGGGGCATCTCAGAGAGCAGAAATGGGTTCGATGTCATCATGGGGCAGAGGTGGCTGAAGTATTTAAAGCTCTGGATTGTTGATTGAAGGATTAGGGTTCAAGCCCAAACACTGCCAAGCTGCCACTTTTGGGCCCATGATGACAAAGATAAAGATGATCAGCCAGGACAATGTCGGAACACAAGTGGTTGAGTTTGAGGCATTTCTGTATTAAGGTGAACTATAAAAATTGAAATATGGGACTGTGATTGTAGTCGTTCTTGTGATCCTACAGCAGATAGAGCAGTAAGACGTGTACAAGCTCCTCTGATATTCCTTCAGAAAGATTTCTTGTTTCTCAGTGAGAATGGAAAGCAGAGCTGCTGTGTGCTGGGGGGTGGGGGGGTGGGGGGACAGAAACAACTAATTAGGAGAAACGTCATCATGGGTGATGTATGAGAAATATCTAACATTCATACTGATGCCCTGGGTCGAATAAAAATAATCAACACCCTCAGTTATTGTGTGTGTGTGTGAGAGTGTGTGTGTTTGTGTGTGAGAGTGTGTGTGAGAGAGAGAGTGTGTGTGTTATTATACCTGTAGCACCAAGAAACACTTCTACAGAGCAGAGAAGCCATGTAATTACAGAAGCAATGTTCTCTCTCTCTCTCTCTCTCTCTCTCTCTCTCTCTCTCTCTCTCTCTCTCTCTCTCTCTCTCTCCTCCCTTCTCTCTCTATCTCTCTCTCTCTCTCTCTCTCTCTCTCTCATGCTCTCTCTCTCTCTCTCCCTCTCTCTCATGCTCTCTCTCTCTCTCTCTCTCTCCCCCTATCTCCCCCTTCTCTCTCTCTCTCTCTCGTGCTCTCCCCCTCTCTCTCCCCCCTTCCCTCTCTCTCTCTCTCTCTCTCTCTCTGTCTCTCTCTCTCTCTCCTCCCTTCTCTCCCTTCTCTCGCTCTCTCTCTTGCGCTCGCTCTCTCTCTTTCTCTCTCTCTCTCTCTCTCCCTCTCTGTCTGTCTGTCTCTCTCTCTCTCTCTCTCTCTCTCTCTCTCTCTCTCTCTCTCCCCCCCTCTCTCTCTCCTCCCTTCTTTCTCTCTCTCTCTCCCCCTCTCTCTCTCTCCTCCCTTCTCTCTCTCTCTCTCTCTCTCTCTCTCTCCCCCTCTCTCTCTCTCCTCCCTTCTCTCTCTCTCGCTCTCTCTCTCTCCCCCCTCTCTCTCTCCTCCCTTCTCTCTCTCTCTCTCTCTCTCTCTCTCTCTCTCTCTCTCTCTCTCTCCCCCTCTCTCTCTCTCCTCCCTTCTCTCTCTCTCTCTCTCTCTCTCTCTCCCCCTTTCTCTCTCTCCTCCCCTCTCTCTCTCACGCTCTCTCTCGCGCTCTCTCTCTCTCAGTCTCTGCTCAGCAACAGGCTGAGACTCAGTATTGATTGCAGTAGTTTAACCCAGTATTTGATGTAGAGCAGTGGATGAGGGACCTAAACAAGTAAGGGAGAGTAAAGTTCTGTGATGTACCACTTTAATACACAGGAACAGCTAATTATTTGCTCAGTCGTGTTAATGTTCACATCAAACACCCGAACGGTGTTATATGGGATTTTTTATTTTTTTATTTTTTTTTTTTTTACAAAACTGCTGATCTCCTGCTGGATTTTTACACAAATGTCTGTAGAATGGTATGAAAAAATAAAATAATAAACTCTAGCCTAGGTGGAGCAAACAGGAAGGCTGCAGTAACTCTGCACTCCACACAGCTATACTGAGCAGAAAATCATCTCAACACCAAACCTTGAAGGAGGTGGACTGCAGAAAACTAGACAGAATTGATCACTTTTTTATGGATAATAATGTCTTGCTTTGCTCCAGATATAGAACCACTTCTAATCCATTGTTATGCTTATTGTTGAATTATGAATCATATTGTTCAGTAAACACTATTAATTATTTATTAAGTACAGTGAACAGGATATTTGCTGTAAAGCATAAATACACTGTGACGAGAAATTAAACTAGCCTGCTACTTATTATTAATCATTTACAATGCACTCTTAGAATAAAAGGGTTTATAGTGAAGGTCAGAGGCTTCTAACTTCACATTTGGAACCACTAAGAGGTTCTAAATTGCTCTGGATATGGTGTCTGCCAAATGCTGTGAACGTAATGTAAAGCCTGTTGCTGGTGATGTACTGTAGTAGCTTAGTGTCCAAGATGTTGGATTACAGATCGGAAGGTTGTGAGTTCGTATCCCAGGTCCACCATGCCGCCACTGCTGGGCACCTGAGCAAGGCCCTTAATCCTCAGTTGCTCAGTTGTATAAAATGAGATAAAAATGTAAGTCGTTCCGTTTGGTTAACGTCAAACGCCATAAATAAAAGGTGTAAATGTAGAAGAAGATCAAAAACAGCTCAGTAGCATGAGCCAGCAAAACACTGAACAGTAACTAATCAAAGGTGATACTAATCAGGAAATGATGGTGAAAAAAGGTGAAAAAACAGGTGATACTAATCAGGAAATGATGGAGAGAAGCAGGGACAGGACATGAATCACAACAAAAGCACATGGTGATGAATACAAACACTTAACGACACAGAAGTGTGCGCTGTAGCTCCACAGCGCTCGGACACGATGGCGTAATACATGTAATACATGACAAGAGGAAAGAGGCGGTGATACAAACAGGACATTTACATGTAGTGTATATTTTTAGAATATTCAATTCAATTCAAGTTTATTTGTATAGCGCTTTTTACAATCGACATTGTCTCAAAGCAGCTTTATAGAACATAAACATAGAACAAAAGGTTATTATAAAGATTAATAGAATGCAAAATTCAAGATTAATATTAGATATATTTAGTTCACAGTGTGTATGTATTTATCCCCAATGAGCAAGTCTGAGGTGACTCAGGCAGCAGTGGCAAGGAAAAACTCACTTAGATGGTAAAGGAAGAAACCTTGAGAGGAACCAGACTCAAAGGGGAACCTCATCCTCATATGGGTGACACTGGAGGGTGTGATTATAAAAATACAGTCAAACAAATAGATGCAAAAGATCACATGGAGTTCACATCTCCTCCTTAGTATCGCAGAGTCTGACTGGAGCTGGTAGATCTCTAGATGCCTCAGGATTCTCAGAGTCCTCAGAGTTGGCCTCATGTCATGAAGGCCCAAAATCTTTATCGCACGTATATATATATATACACGTATATACACTCACCACGCATTTAAGCATGTAGACATGGTCAAGACGATCTGCTGCAGTTCAAACCGAGCATCAGAATGGGGAAGAAAGGTGATTTAAGTGACTTTGAACGTGGCATGGTTGTTGGTGCCAAACGGGCTGGTCTGAGTATTTCAGAAACTGCTGATCTACTGGGATTTTCACGCACAACCATCTCTAGGGTTTACAGCGAAAGGTCAGAAAAAGAGAAAATATCCAGTGAGCGGCAGTTCTGTGGGCACAAATGCCTTGTTGATGCCAGAGGTCGGAGGAGAATGGCCAGACTGGTTCGAGCTGATAGTAAGGCAACAGTAA
>NC_083467.1:24886501-24889001 GCF_030014155.1 Tachysurus vachellii
AGATAATAATTTGCTTGTGTCAAACCTTTTAATCGCAAATTTATGATGAAGAATGAGATATAAAAAGCAGCTGCTTGCTTCTTCTCTAATGTCACATACACACATACACACACATACACACACATACACATATATATATATATATATATTTATAACTGAAGGATTGTTGGTGTGTTTTGCTGCTATGGCAATTAATCATCAGTCCTTAGTTTCTGTCCAGGATGCATTGAGAAGCTTTCACATTAAAACTGTGAGCTTTTTCACCACCGAACGTGGTTTGTGAAGACGCAGTTCACACCTGTACTCAGTACCACATGTGAACACAACATAAGACTTTAGTTGTGAGGTTGAGAATGTATTTTGTGCTCGACATAAGGCATCACTTTAAACAGGAAAAGGTTTGCAGTCCTTTATGTATCAGGTTACAGTACATGTGTTCACACTGGTTTGGTTCTGGTTTGTTTGTGTGCAGGGCTTATAATCTCAGTTCATGTTCACTTCACTTTGTTCAAAACAATGGTACTAAAGTCATCAGGTTAGACCTTACTGCTGAGAACAACTTGTATCTTATGAGTCCTTTATTTCTCTCTTTCTCTCTCTCACTCTCTCTCTCTCGCTCTCTCTCCCCCTCTTTCTCTCTCTCTCTCTCTCTCTCTCTCCCCCCCTCTTTCTCTCTCTGTCTCTCTCTCTCTCTTTCTGTCTCTCTCACTCTCTCTCTCTCTCTCACTCTCTCTCTCTCTCTCTCTCTCTCTCTCTCCCCCTCTTTCTCTCTCTCTCTCCCCCTCTTTCTCTCTGTCTCTCTCTCTCTCTTTCTGTCTCTCTCACTCTCTCTCTCTCTCTCACTCTCTCTCTCTCTCTCTCTTTCTCTCTCACTCTCTCTCTTTCTCTCTCTCTCACTCTCTCTCTCTCTGTCTCACTCTCTTTCTCTCTCTCTCTTTCTCTCTCTCCCTCTTTCTCACTCGCTCTCAAATGATGATGAGTTTGTATTCCACTGACTGCTCCGTTTCTCCAGGTTTTGTCTTGAGTACTTTTTGTAATTTAACACACGTTCCAGTTTCAGAGAACTTTATTGTTTCGTAATCAGAGCAATGTCATTCTAATTTTTACATGTTTCTCTCTCTCTCTCTCTCTCTCTCTCTCTCCCTCTGTGTACTACTGCAGGAAGTTCATGCCATAGTAACACACTCCCGGCTCTTGTGCGTACACCTCCTCTGATGATGCAGTCCACGCTGGACATGAAACCCTTCATGTCTTTCCCCGTGGACGGATCGTCCCCCGTCGGTCTCTTCGCCAATTTCAGCACGGTATTAATTTCCCCCTCTCTCTCTGGTCTCTCTCTGGTCTCTCTCTGGACTCTCTCTGGTCTCTCTCTGGACTCACTCTGGTCTCTCTCTGGACTCTCTCTGGACTCTCTCTGGTCTCTCTCTGGACTCTCTCTGGTCTCTCTCTGGTCTCTCTCTGGTCTCTCTCTCTCTGGTCTCTCTCTGGACTCACTCTGGTCTCTCTCTGGACTCTCTCTGGACTCTCTCTGGTCTCTCTCTGGTCTCTCTCTGGTCTCTCTCTGGACTCTCTCTCTCTGGTCTCTCTCTGGTCTCTCTCTGGTCTCTCTCTGGATTCTCTCTGGTCTCTCTCTGGTCTCTCTCTGGTCTCTCTCTGGACTCTCTCTCTCTCTGGTCTCTCTCTGGTCTCTCTCTGGTCTCTCTCTGGATTCTCTCTGGACTCTCTCTGGTCTCTCTCTGGTCTCTCTCTGGACTCTCTCTCTCTGGTCTCTCTCTGGTCTCTCTCTGGATTCTCTTTGGTCTCTCTCTGGTCTCACTCTGGTCTCTCTCTGGTCTCTCTGGTCTCTCTCTGGACTCTCTCTCTGGTCTCTCTCGTCTCTCTCTGGTCTCTCTCTGGACTCTCTTTGGTATCTCTCTGGTATCTCTCTGGTCTCACTCTGGTCTCACTCTGGTCTCTCTCGTCTCTCTCTGGTCTCTCTCTGGACTCTCTTTGGTATCTCTCTGGTATCTCTCTGGTCTCTCTCTGGTCTCACTCTGGTCTCTCTCTGGTCTCTCTCTGGTCTTTCTCTGGTCTTTCTCTGGACTCTTCACTATGCAGGAACTGAACCATGCACATTATTACATTTTCATCGCTGAACATTACACTTTCATGTTCCTTGATGAGTTTGAAGTGTAGAGAGTAAAAATCTGTCAGAACAGAAAAACCCACATGAGCCAGAGGCTGTGTCTCTCTACAGTTTAACATTCTGTCTGTCTGTCTGTCTGTCTGTCTCTGTCTTCCTGTGTCTGTCTCTGTCTTCATGTGTCTGTCTCTGTCTTCCTGTGTCTGTGTCTGTCTCTGTCTGTCTCTGTCTTCCTGTGTCTGTGTCTGTCTCTGTCTGTCTCTGTCTTCCTGTGTCTGTCTCTGTCTTCCTGTGTCTGTCTCTGTCTTCCTGTGTCTGTGTCTGTCTCTGTCTGTCTCTGTCTTCCTGTGTCTGTCTCTATCTGTCTCTTCACATGAT
>NC_083467.1:24891501-24904001 GCF_030014155.1 Tachysurus vachellii
GCGAAAATGCGGCAAACAGTAAATGCTGTTTTTTGTAACATAACTGGCATAACGAGTTTTTTTGTCTTCTTTTTGATTGCATTCTGAAAACCGCATACACCAAAGTGTGTTCCATTTAAATTACCCCGGAAATAAGGAAAAATATATCTGCATTTTGGGCAGGAGTAGAAAGATCGGATCGTTGTCCGATTCGCCAAGACGCATTTATGTGGCCTAATGTAAATGGAACAGTTTTAACAAATCAGATAGCTATCGGATCAGAGAAAACACACGAAGTGACCAGGTGTAAAAAGCCCCTTTGTTAATTACTGTTATGTGTATTTAAGTGAGCCACGTTGCCGATGGCGGCGCAAAATCATTAGATATGAACGTGTAGTTGAGTGTCGTCTGTGTTACCTTACTATTTCCTCGTCCTTTGTATTGTTTAGTTCTCGTCTTTTCACTGTTTTTTCTTTATTATTTATTAAACCCCGTTCATTTGAAGCTGTCCTGCGTGCGGGTCTGTCTCCCTCCTTCCTGGTGGTGACAACAAGCATGTGGTGGTTAAAAATCAGTGAGGTCCCAGTTTGTTGTCCGTCCTGTTACATGATTGGCTGATTGGATAATTGCATGAATGAAAAGGTGTAACAGTGTTCTTGGTGTGTGTAAGTGTAGCTGAGTAAAGATAGACAGATGGATGGTAGGTAGATGGATGGATGTATGGACGTGCTTGGTTAAAGGGATAGATGGATTGTAGTAAGATTTGTAAGATTTACTGAAACATGGCTTTACTGATGGTAACATTCATTCATTTATTCATTTTCTACCGCTTATCCGAACTACCTCGGGTCACGTGGAGCCTGTGCCTATCTCAGGCGTCATCGGGCATCAAGGCAGGATACACCCTGGACGCAGGGCACACACACACTCTCATTCACTCACGCAATCACACACTACGGACAATTTTCCAGAGATGCCAATCAACCTACCATGCATGTCTTTGGACCGGGGGAGGAAACCGGAGTACCCGGAGGAAACCCCCGAGGCACGGGGAGAACATGCAAACTCCACACACACAAGGCGGAGGCAGGAATCGAACCCCCAACCCTGGAGGTGTGAGGCGAACGTGCTAACCACTAAGCCACCGTGCCCCCCCCCTAAAAACAAAGCTTCTAAAAACAACAAAAGGTCTGATATGATGTCTGAGTTTTCAGGTCCCTGCTAGTGGTGTTTACAGGTTCATGCTTTATCATGAACACTTTTTAAAGCATTAGAAGATCAGACGAAATCTTTCAGTCTTTTCACACGTGGCTGTTTCATGTGTCTTTAAAGCTCAGATGGAGATCTACATTAAAAATGAAAGTGGAATTGCACACATGACATATTTAAAGCATTTTAGTTACATGCTGGAGAAATGAGCGACAGGCCAAGCTACATTCAATAACCGGATCGTCTTCTGATAGACGAGACGCGCTTTAGCGAGTGCTGATGTGGCTGCTTTTAAAAACAGAAGCCATAAACATTATTACTATGGCAACCAGTATGAGGAACGTCTACTAGTGTATAAAATCACTGTATGTCCCTCTGTTTAGTAGAATGTTGTGTTTTTGTTTTTACTCCTGTTATAAAACAGCAATTTGAAAGAAAAAAATAAAAAGATTTTCAGTTACATTCGTTTTTGTAGAACATCAGTGAAAATAATTGTCTCTTAAATGTTAAATTCTTGTCAGGATAAAATCCAGATACACGACGCATGCGATGATGAGGTGGTTACACAGTCTGGGTAGAACTAGGGTAGAGAATATTCATTCATTCATTCATTTTCTACCGAAGTTCTTATCAGAACTACCTCGGGTCACGGGGAGCCTGTGCCTATCTCAGGTGTCATCGGGCACCAAGGCAGGATACACCCTGGACGGAGTGCCAACCCATCACAGGGCACACACACACACTCTCATTCACTCACACAATCACACACTACGGACAATTTTCCAGAGATGCCAATCAACCTACCATGCATGTCTTTGGATCGGGGGAGGAAACCGGAGTACCCGGAGGAAACCCCCGAGGCACGGGGAGAACATGCAAACTCCACACACACAAGGCGGAGGCGGGAATCGAACCCCCAACCCGGGAGGTGTGAGGCGAACGTGCTAACCACTAAGCCACCGTGCCCACCGGGTAGAGAATCTAAAATGTTAAAATAAAATCAAATGTAAAACACTTTCTAAAGCAGAAATATCCAAACACAGTAGTGTATGGTGGTTCGAGAACTAGGTTATAAATCATAAATTAGATCTATTATTTAGCTGATAGGAAGCTCATCAGACCTGAGCCTAGCTTCAGCTCTTTACTCCTTGTGGTCTGATTAGCGATCGGATCACATTAAAAAAAAGGCGTTTAAAGGTGAACGCATGGTGAAGTATGTGTTTATGATGTCATTCTCAGATACAGAACAAAATGACTTGTAATGAGTCTGTCTGTGTTTTGCCCTGTTTCTGTCTGCTGTCTTGCCCTGCTGTTAATTGTTTGCTCCGCCCACTCATTTGTTACCTTGGACACTAATTGAACTCTATCCCCCCCCAGGTGTGTCGTCTTAGTCTCTGATTGTCTCTGCGTTGTGATTGGTTCCTGTTTGGTATATCTACTCTGTTTGTTCACTTCCCTGGTGTTAGTCGTTATGGTATGTTCATGTCCATGTTCCTGTTTCCTGTTTCGCTCAGTGTTCTGCCCTGTTTTGCCTGCTTGTCTGTTTCTTGTTTTGGTTTATTAAAAGTTCGAACTGCATTTGGATCCTCACTCGCCTTTGCCTCATCACAACAGTACTACTGTAGTCAAAAGTGTACATGCGACATGTAACACCAATCTGAAACCACACCGGTTTTTATTTCTAGCCATAAAGCGAACGTTAATTACTAAGGATTATAAAGTAACTGTCGCCTCTATAGAGTTGTGTAGCTGTGACTATAAAAAGGCTACTAAAAGGCTTCTTGTCTCCTTCTTTCTGTTGGAGCCGAACAAAGTTAAACGCGTGCTTTCGTATTTGCTAACAGCTAACAACCTCCTAGCGTTTGAGTCTGTTTCACACGGCTCTCTGAAGCTAAAATCTTTCCCTCGTTAGGGAAAGATTAGCATCTGATTAGCACCAGCAAAAAGTTGTTTGACTTTTGTTCAAAGATGGCAGACAATCAGACTTTCTTATAGAGCGTTTGTTTCAGATGTTTAATTGCTGTCCTGGAGTCAATTGTAGTGCGTTTGATAAATTTCTGGAACTTTCTCTGGAAGAGTCAGTCGGATTTTACAGAGCAGCGGATTTATCGCCTGGCCCCGTGTTTTATGACGCGCTGTTTATTTGGCTTGAACGTTTTTGGAACAGCGTGAAAGAGAACAGCGTGTGAAGAACACTGTCTCTTTTGGAGATGAATGCGGATGTGGCAGGATGGATTTTGGCATTTTGATGTAGCCGGTAATCGACTCGGCGTGTTAGCTGTTCCGTAACACTGCACAATTTCAGCAAACGAATAAAAGACCTTTTTGAAGTCTTGCTCTTTCCCCATCTTTTTCTTATTCCCTCTGTGTCCATTACTGTCTTTCCATCTCTCTCTCTCTCTCTCTCTCTCTCTCTCTCTCTCCCTGTGTATCCGTGTGCGTCAGTGTGATGGTGACCCACTGTGACACTTCTTCAGCAGTTAGTGCTGTCAGCATCTCTCGCTCTCTCTGATGTCCACTTTCCAAGCAGGAAAAAAAAAAGTCAGAGAAACATCATAATCGCTGCATAACTGTCAGCTAAAATCAAGTGCAGCTCCGAGCTGCAATCACGCCGCTGCGAAACGAACATAATTACACGGCCTCCTGAAGTTAATCACCGTCGTCTTTAACAAGGCTCTGAGGAACAGATGGGTTCGGCAGCGATGTGACTCAATAGCAGAAACTTGTCGAGCGATACGATGGCAATCGCCGGCGCCGAACGTCTTTCTCTTCTAAACAGCAGGCTGCAGCGGTGTTATTATGGAATTATGTTTTGATTTGGTTAAATCCGTGTTTTTTTTTTGTTTGCAGATTATTTTCAGATTTGAAATGATTTATTTACAAGTATTTGAAAAGGATGAAAGTATTTATTTATTCTTCTTGTTAATTTGAGGGATGGATTAGAATTTGCTGAGATTTATCATTTTAATCATTTGAAACGCCTGAGACAGACAGACAGACAGATAGAGAGACAGAGAGAGAGAGACAGAGAGAGAGAGAGAGAGAGAGAGAGAGAGAGAGAGAGAGAGAGACATATACACATACAGGCTAGTAGGTAGGTAGGTAGATAAGCAAACATACAGACAGATAGACAGACATACAGACAGACAGACAGACAGACAGGCAGGCAGGCAGATAATCAAACAGACAAACAGGTAGATAATCAGGTAGAGAGAGAGAGAGAGAGAGAGAGAGAGAGAGAGAGAGATACACAGACAGGCTAGTAGGTAGGTAGACAAGCAAACATGCAGACACAGACAGACAGATAGATAGATAGATAGATAGATAGATAGATAGATAGATAGATAGATAGATAGATAGATAGATATACAGACAGGCAGATAATCAAACAGAAAAACAGGTAGATAATCAGGTAGATAGATAGATAGAGAGAGAGAGAGAGAGAGAGAGAGAGAGACAGGCTAGTAGGTAGGTAGGTAGATAAGCAAACATGCAGACAGACAGACAGACAGATAGTCATGTAGATAAACATATAGACAGACAGGTAGGTATGTAGATAACCATGTAGACAGACTGCTAAATAAACAGAGAGACAGGGAGGTAGGTAGGTATGTAGATAACCATGTAGACAGACATGTTGATGTCATGAATAAGCTCCATTATGTAATCTTACCATCACTGCATAAACATATTAATAAGTGTTGGACATACTGTATGTGTGGCTCAGGGGAGTAAATAAGTGCTTTATGCTTCATGTCGCACATAAGAGGAGTCACGAAAAGGTAAGTGTAAAAAGAAAAGGAAGAGCATATCTGGGGAAAAGCTGATTATTTTGTGATCATAGTGAGAGAAAATGATGGGTTCTCTATTTCAGAAGTCCGTCCATGCAAATAAAAGACAAAAGAGACCAAAAAGTTTGAATGTGTAGGTGTTAGAGTCTGCACTAGCTTCTGCGTGGAATACTGGAACAATGTTAACGTTATGCATGAAATACTGTTAGCAGTTTGTGTTGCGTTACAAACACATCCTACTGCAGCTCAGGATTTTCTCACATCTACATATTTTCAGAGGAGGAGAAGTGGAGAGCTGGTTATATATCTGTCTGTCAACTGGTTATATATCTGTCTGTTAACTGGTTATATATCTGTCTGTCAACTGGTTATATATCTGTCTGTCAACTGGTTATATATCTGACTGTTAACTGGTTATATATCTGTCTGTCAACTGGTTATATATCTGTCTGTCTGACAACAGACACAACATCATAGCTGATCTTGTAATTATAATGTATAATAGATAGATAGATACGATAGATAGATAGATAGATAGATAGATAGATAGATAGATAGATAGATAGATACGATAGATAGATAGATAGATAGATAGATAGATAGATAGATAGATAGATAGATGTAGACAGGAGGGTGGTTGGTTGTGCAAGTAGCTAAGGTTGGGTGGGTTGGTAGATGGTTGGGATTGCTTAGCCTGGCTAAGTGGAGGGAGAGAGAGACAGAAAGAGAGAGAGGCGGGTGGACGAGTGGCTGAGTAGGTAGATGGATGGATGGATGGATGATAAATGGTTGGTTGTGCTTAGTTAAGTAGATAGATAGATAGATAGATAGATAGATAGATAGATAGATAGATAGATAGATAGATAGATATTTTTGCTTCACTGTCAGAAGGTTGCAGGTTTAAATCCCAGCCAGCTCTGACTCTCAAGTGTTGATCAGTACTCCTCTGTCTGTTCTGATGAAAATACGCTGAAAAAATGAGATATTGACACCAAAGTCAGAAGAGACAAGATCAGGAAAAAACAGCTCTTTTTATTCTTTTTTCTCTCTTCTAAAAAGCCATCGGGAAGGTGGAGGGGGGTTGGGGGGTTGGGGTGCAGTATGCGCTGTCGTTCATCAGGTCTCTGATGATGTTGTGGATGAGCAGAGCCTGTGATGGGAGATGAAGTGAAGGTGATTGCAGAGTGCACTTGCAGTTTTTTAAGCTCTCCTTTTTCTGTTCTTAGAATCAATACTATGAGGAAAAGAGCAGGCTCGACTTGGAGATCGGTCATTGCCAAGGTCACGGATGGCTCATACCAGGTTACGCTGACAACAAGAGAGAGAGAGAGAGAGAGAGAGAGAGAGAGAGAGAGAGAGAGAGAGAGAGAGAGAGAACGAGAGGGAGGGAGAGATAGAGAGAGAGAGAGAGAGAGAGAGAGGGAGGGAGAGATAGAGAGGGGATAGAGAGAGAGACAGAGAGAGAGAAAGAGAGAGAGAGAGAGATAGCATGTCTATATTATATATATATATATATATATATATATATATATATATAAAATATAGACATGCTATATAATTCATGTAATATGTTTATAACCCTTTTATGCACAGTATCATTACTAATAAACAGTCACTTTAAGGATATTTTTAGGAAAATGTAAATCACCTACAAACTGTTAGCTATTATTACATTATTCTGATTTCTGCTTCCAGTCTCTGGTAAATCTTTACAAAAATAATTGGCTGGAACCGGTTCTGGTGTCGGCGCTTTTGTCAGGATTCAGCCCGGACTTTTGGCCATGTGCTTTTGTTTATGTTCTGGGTCACGTGTCTTCCCCGCCCTTGTTTACTCCTCCCCGTCTCTGCACACCTGTTCCCTATGTGTTAATTGTTATTAGTATTTAACCGTGCCGCATTGCCTTAAGCAGCACGGAATCCTCATCATTAGGATGAAGAATAATGATGAGAATTCTGCGCTGCTTAAGGCAACGCTGCACGGTTAAATACTAATAACAATACTAATAACTAATACTAATTTTCCTGTTATTAGTATTTAATCCTCGTCGTTATTCCTCGTCCTTTGTCCTGTCTAGTTTCGGCTGTGTTCCTGTTGTGTGTATTTAATTTATTAAACCTGTTGATTTGAGGTATCCTGTATCTGGGTCTGTCTTCCTCCTCCCATTGTGACAGAAGGATTCCACCTAAACTCAGACCCAGCTGGATAGCTTCTAGCTTGGTCCGGCTTATTGTGGGAGCATTTTTTTCCCCTCTGGACTGTTTTCTTTGCCCTGTTTTTTCCTGGATTTTTGTTTTCTTCTGTTTTTTGTGTGACATTGCTCCGCGTCTCTTCCGGTGGGGGACGCCGCTTCGCTTCCTGTTTCCCGCGGAGGACTTTGCCCCACTTCTTGCACGCGGAGGATGTCACCAGCCCGGTTTTGTCCTTTTTTTTTGGTGTCCTGAGGCATCGCCTTGCACCTGTTCCGGTGGTGGACGTCGCTTCACTTACTGGTTTTCCATGGAGGACTTCGCCTCACTTTTGCAGTTGCAGGCCCATGGCGGAGGATGTTTCAGGATTACTGTCAGGATTATGTTCTGGGTCACGTGTCTTCCCCGCCCTTGTTTACTCCTCCCCGTCTCTGCGCACCTGTTCCCTATGTGTTAATTGTTATTAGTATTTAACCGTGCCGCATTGCCTTAAGCAGCACGGAATCCTCATCATTAGGATGAGGAATAATGATGAGGATTCTGCGCTGCTTAAGGCAACGCTGCACGGTTAAATACCAATAACTAATACTAATTCGTCTGTGTTCCTGTTCTGTGTATTTAATTTATTAACCCTGTTGATTTGAGCTATCCTGTATATGGGTCCTCCTCCCATTGTGACAGCTTTATAGGAATCCTAGGTAGAGCTGGATATTAAAGTTCAGCACGAAGAACTTCAGAGAAACAAACATTTTCCTAAGACTTTCTATAACATTAAATGTAACTGTAAATGGATAGAAAGTGAGACATGCTGTGTTTCTAATTATTATTAATAAAAACATATTGTTTGAGCTGCTGTTAGTTAAAAGTAGTCAAGTCATCAACAGGGGACTTTTGTGGTGTACCATTTCATGTGGTGTGTTTCAGTATTATAGCTTAGTATGAGGGTTTAGGGGTAAGTATGTGTGCCTCGTACCTCTAGGGTTGGGGGTTTAATTCCCACTACCACCCTGAGTAGGTGGAGTTTGCATGATGCATGATTCCTCCAGGTTTTATGGTTTCCTCTTCCAGTCCACAGCCATGCAGACTACAGTCTATTTTTAGGTTGATTGACATCTCTGAAGGCGTGTGTGTGTGTGTGTGTGTGTGTGATGGGTTGGCATCCTGTCCATTGTGTCCCTTAAGCTTGGACTTGTCTGCACAACACCCACTATCTCAGGCAGAATTGTTTTGACATATATGACATATATTGCACTAAAATTGCACACAATTGCACAAATCATAAAATGCACCGTATTCATAAAAGCCATGATGTTACTATATATAGATATCGATATATAGATATATATTTCTTTTTACATTTCTGACACTAACTATCAGAAAGCATTTCACTAAATGCCATACTGTGTATTGGAATTTGAGGCTCCTGGGATAGTCTCCGGTTTCTCGTGACCTTGAGTTGGATTAGCGGATGGATCCGAGTATAGACTGAATAATAGATAGAACCTGAAAATACTAAGTTGATTCAATTCTTCTCTCAATTCGTTCCTTTTAGATGTGATTATAACTAGTGAACCTCTGCAAAGCATCAAGGCAGCTGGAAAAGTGTAGAACGCTTTTAGACGAGGCAACTGCAACAGACGGCGAGTGAGTGGAAATACATTCAGTGAGGAATCTGTTCTTTGTAGTCTATACAGCGTTTACTGACTCGTTCTGTATTCGAAGCGTGCACTCTGAAGCAAACATGGACATGTGAGAAAGCTTAAATTTAGTCTTGTGTGCCAGAATTTTGTCACTAAGACATGGCTGCTGTCTATTGTCACAAAAGTTGGATATCCTGAAACAGGAATGTGCACAGAAACTGGAAATAAGTGTGTGAAGGATTTAATTAAAGTGTGCGACAATAACTGGGAATGACAATAACACACGTGTATGGATAGCTTTAAACTTGTAGTTTTTACCCCGCTGCTTTTCTCCAGTTTTGTTCCAGTCCACACCAAGTCTCCACTCCAAGATCTCCAGAAATCAAATAATACTTTATTATACTTGAACAATCACCATGGAACTAAAGGAACAGGACTCGTAAATAGCTGATCACTGTTTCTTTATTGGGGGCACGGTGGCTTAGTGGTTAGCACGTTCGCCTCACACCTCCAGGGTTGGGGGTTCGATTCCCTCCTCCGCCTTGTGTGTGTGGAGTTTGCATGTTCTCCCCGTGTCTCGGGGTTTCCTCTGGGTACTCCGGTTTCCTCCCCCGGTCCAAAGACATGCATGGTAGGTTGATTGGCATCTCAGGAAAATTGTCCGTAGTGTGTGATTGTGTGAGTGAATGAGAGTGTGTGTGTGTGTGCCCTGTGATGGGTTGGCACTCCGTCCAGGGAGTATCCTGCCTTGATGCCCAATGACGCCTGAGATAGGCACAGGCTCCCCGTGACCCGAGGTAGTTTGGATAAGCGGTAGAAGATGAGTGAATGAATTAATGTTTCTTTATTTAATGGTTCACATAACTGAACTAGGCAAAGCATCTACAGCCAGATGTTCCTGTTTCCCATTTCCCAGTGGTTTCCCAAACCATTTAAAATCTCTTTAAAATCATAGAATGAATCAACTCTATAAGTTTCAGCTCATTTAGCTAGTTATTCCAGCCAGCTGTGTTGTAAGCCGTGAAACAGAAGAAATGTGGACAAAACATCAACATAGATAACAGATCATGCGGTCTTCTTCAGCTTCGGTTGTTTTTGCTCGATCGCTTCCCAACAATGTGGCCGGATGTTCAAGATAGCAAAAATGGCCGTGTTGTCTTGTCTGTATTGGGGGGGCTTATTCTCCCTCCCCTGTCAATCACAGTGACATTAGGCAATCTTAGGTGTCTGTGACTTTGTGTATGTGGAAGAGGGCAAGGTGTGCTTTTGTCCTCTGAGAGTTTACTGCACAGCCCTGTGAGGCAGCACAAGCCGAAATTCAATTTCCAAACCACGCTGGTTGGTTGGCTGGTTTCACGTGTCCTGGAAGATAGTGTTAATTCCGTCACCTATTTTTAATTTAATCTTAGTCTTGTGCCAAATGTCTTTGTTGGTTTTAGTCATATTTAGTCATTCACATATCGTTTTTTGTTAGTCAGGTTTTAGTCGACTAAAAGTCTTGTCATTTTAGTCTAGTTTTAGTCAAAAGAAAACTCAAGGTATCTTAGTCAAGTTTTAGTCGACTGAGGGGTTTTTTACACCTGGTCACTTCATGCGTTTTCTGTGATCAGATAGCTATCCGATCGTAAAAAGACCAGGTCTAAATGCCCTCCGAAACGGTTTGGAGACGGATATAAATCCGATGGTTCAACCCACTTCAGGAGGTGGTCTGGGATGCATTTCAGATGAAACTGGACAGGTGTAAATGAATGTGGTTGTTCAAGCCACATACGTCAGCGCTATACTCCTCCCAAACGGAAGTACGTCACTCGCAAGTGACTCACGAATCGTGCATCGCGCCAGAAACAAACATGTTTTCCCACCAGTGCCGGCTCCGATCTTTCACCCAGGTGTCTCGTTTGGTCTTAAAATGCACTGCTGCTGCCAGCGAAAATGCGGCAAACAGTAAATGCTGTTTTTTGTAGCAACCGCATACACCAAAGCGTGTTCCATTTCAATTACCCCGGAAATGAGGTAAAATATATTTGCATTTTGGGCGGGAGTAGAAAGATCAGATTGATATCCGATTCGCCAAGACGCATTTATGTGGCCTGATGTAAATGGAACAGTTTTAACAAATCAGATAGCTATCGGATCAGAGAAAACACATGAAGTGACCAGGTGTAAAAAAGGCCCTAAAAGTCTTTTAATTTTAGTCTAGTTTTAGTCAAAAAATTGTAGTCTTTTTTAAAATAACACATTATTACTGAGATTATTACTGATAAACATTTCAGTAAAAAAAGTGTTTCACATATGTTTCACTCGAACTTGACTGCACATCACATTTTTTACATTATTGATGCTTTAATCGTAATTGATTGATTACTTTTAATCGTAATACAAAGACCGGTCATCGGGACATAAGCTGTCCTGTACAATAAAAGAGCCTGCGCAGCGACAGGAAATATAATTTAACACAAAAAGCCTGACTAGACCAGGGGTGGACTTGTGCTCGGACGAATTGTTTCTACGCACACACTAAACAGCGCGAAGCCGCGAACTCTCCGCGAAACTAACACACAGCATTGTCAGTTTATACTGCGATTCCAAGCCGATGTACTGTGCTTTTGTTTCTGTGTTTGCTCAATGTGTATGACCCTCTTTTCTGTGATTTGGATTTGTTTGCTACGTGGCCTGTCTTATGGTATTTTGGCCTCTTTGCCTGTTTTTTTTCCTTTTGGCTTTTTCTTGCTGTTTTGGATTGCTTGCCTGATCCTTTTTTTTAAACATCGCTTACGGATCCAACTTCTCCCGCGCGGGCTGGTTTATTACAGCTAAATACAAAAAAATATATACACACTCACCGGCCACTTTATTAGGTACTTTATTAGGTCCAACTGCTCATTAACGCAAATTTCTAATCAGCCAATCACATGGCAGCACCTCAATGCATTTAGACATGTAGACATGGTCAAGACGATCTGCTGCAGTTCAAACCGAGCGTCAGAATGGGGAAGAAAGGTGATTTAAGTGACTCTGAACGTGGCATGGTTGTTGGTGCCAGATGGGCTGGTCTGAGTATTTCAGAAACTGCTGATCTACTGGGATTTTCACACACAACCATCTCTAGGGTTTACAGAGAATGGTCCGAAAAAAGAGAAAATATCCAGTGAGGGCAGTTCTGTGGGCGCAAATGCCTTGTTGATGCCAGAGGCCAGAGGAGAATGGGCAGACTGGTTCGAGCTGATAGAAAGGTAACAGTAACTCAAATAACCACTCGTTACAACCGAGGTATGCAGAAGAGCATCTCTGAACGCACAACACGTCGAACCTTGAGGCGGATGGGCTACAGCAGCAGAAGACCACACCGGTACTAGTAAGGTGTACCTAATAAAGTGGCCGGTTAGTGTATATGGGGAACTCTATGAGTCAGACACGTGTTTAAACTAGGACGGTGGAACCCATTTCCTCCAGACTTTTCAAGGTTCTGGTTCAGTTTTCCAACACTACAAGCCCGCTGTTGAGTTTCTCTAGAAACATTTATCAGGTTTAAACGTATCCTCTCGTTATCCACCTCAACGTCTGTCTCTTCATCTACGATGTTTTTCCTCCAGACCTTCTTCTCTTCCTCTTGCTCTAATGTCCTCAAAGTCATCGTTGACGTCAGCCGTGTTTTGTTCACCTGAACGCACAGGATATGGCTCAGTAATTGAAA
>NC_083467.1:24909001-24934001 GCF_030014155.1 Tachysurus vachellii
ATCATCACCGCTCTGTTCTTCCCTGATTTTTCTATCTGCTGATCTCCTTACTTGGTCCAACTCTATATTGCTTCCCTGCCCAATGGACGAGTAAATTTTCAGGCCCTCAGCCGACGGTTTAATTTACCTGCATTGTGAAACGAACCCACACCAATTAGCAAACAAAGCGGCGAGTATCAGTTGCACTCTGATTAAAACCTGGCAAATGGGCACATACAGTCTAAACAGTACTATATAGGCCAGCCAGTAATCAGTGGCTGTTTGTAGTTTCCTCTCCTCTGACTTAACTGTGCAGGGAACAGAGTTTATAAGATACTAGTGTTGATTAAAAATTCAAATGAAAAGCACTGCTAGGAACGTGAGGAGCTCGGAATGGATTCGGATCAGAGCATCTCCTGTTTACTGCAAACCTCTCAGTTATTCAGAGCTAATCAGGAGCCGGAGAGATAGACATCAGCTGTGTGTGTGTGTGTGTGTGTGTGAGAGAGAGAGAGAGAGAGAGAGGGAGAGACAAGACACACACATTTCCCATTTCTCTGTCTCATCTCTCCTCCATCACTCGCACCCTTGCACCAACACGACCCGATCGTTCAAGGTACGTCTCCTCCTCGTCTTGCTCTTCACAACATTACCCGCTTGTTTTTTTTACTGTCTTTTCCTGTCTTTTTTTAAATGAATTCACATTTCGCCTCCAGAAGTGATGGCCAGAGGGTGAAACGCGATCACCAAGAGCTAAAGACAAATAATAGAAAGTATTTTACGAATTGCCTGCTGTTGGGATTACAAACCCGTCAGCGCCGTCAAGCTGCTTTGTTGAGGCTAGAGATGATTTGCTAGTCTGCTTTGCTGTGCATAACAAGCAATGTTAGAATAAACTTGAACACATAGCGGTAAGTTCTTAAAAGTGTTGACGAAAACAAACTGTACTCGTCAGGTGTTTAGTGTGTGTTAGATTTTACTGAGCTGATTATTTGATAATTTGGTAATTAATATTATTTGTAGTACTATTAGTTAACAGTGAATGTTAATGGACTTTTAACTTACTGTATATGAAAAAAAGAAAGTAAGGTCCATTAGGGATTGTGTGTGGTTATGTCTGTTTTTCAGAACGTGTGTGTGTGTGTGTGTGTGTGTGTGTGTGTGTGTGTGTGCGTGTGTGTGCTGTCAGAGCGCTGCTCTCTTCTCTTCTCTTCTCCTGACAGAATGAGCAGTTACTCAGTGAGAAAGTGAGATTGTTTGAGTAAATGAGCTGTATATGTGTGTGTGTGTGTGTGTGTGTGTGTGTGTGTGTGAAGTCTTATTACTGATCCATCTCCACATCTCACATCTGATATCAGTGTGGTCATGTGATGGTCAGTCAGTGTGTTCATTGTATTTGGATTCTTGAGTTTCACGTAGTTTTTTTCTTTCAGTCTCTCTCTCTCTCTCTCTCTCTCTCTCTCTCTCTCTCACACACACACATACACACACATATACTCACTTGCTCGCTTGCATGCACGCACATGCACACGCACAATCTCACTTTCACACACACTTTCTTTGTTGGTCATTTTAAATGTTAATAAGCTACAGTGCCAGTTTGTAATCAATTATAATCCTGTCGAGGATTGTTTTTCCAGTCATGAATATACTCTATCTGTGTTTCTTCTTTTTTATTGTGTAACTGGGTGGGTTTAATGGGTTTAAAATAGTGTTTCTGTGCTAAATATTGTAAAAGGATCACTGTCTGCGTGTACTGCTGTGTGTAAAGTCTCTCTGTTTTTCTTCACTTTCTTTCAATATTTTTTTGTTCTCTCTTTTTCTCTCAACCTAAAACATTTGCAGCTTCAGCACCCTGTGGGTCATTTATAAAGAATAACTATACAGAGTGAAGGTGAATGTTTTTAAGTGTGTTTTCGACTGTTGCAGAGTTCAGCTGGAGTTCAGCCGGGCGTATCAGAGAGCTACGGCAAAACAAAGTTGAATATTACATAAAGAATGCAACATGGTTTAAGCTCTTGAGAGAACTCGAAGAAGCAGAGGAACTTGAGAAACGACGGTGTGACATAAGACGAGACCGAAAGAAGAATCTGCAGGAGATAAAACCCGGATGAATAAAACAGGCGGTGGGTCAGCGAGAGGGAACCCTAATGAGTGCTGAGATCTTTATTAACTTTAAGAAACCGTCTGGATTAAGAGCAACACGTTCACGTTGTCTCCATCCTCTCCTTCATCTCCTTCTCCATCGCAGTAGAAGAAAAATTAATAAAGTGCAAGTTGTAGCAGGAAGAAAATTGTATGAAATTAGGAAGACATCTAAAATATGAAGCACTGCAAAAAAATAAACATAAAAATCTTGGGAAGTGGAAATATATTGAATACAGACAAATGGATTTAATATTCCTTATTGAGATTACAATCAACCAGCTGCTGAGCCTCTATTTATAGACGTTTCTCTAATATCAGGCTCCAAACGGTGAAAAAAGCGAACGCGTCTAAGGAGCAACAGAACGAGACCGACGGAAGTTTGACGTTTGTAAATACCGTCTACGAATAAGAACGTAATACATAAGAGGAAGAAACACATCAATAACAATAAGAAAGACTAACAACAATTACAGTAATCGTAAGAACCGCTACAGCAATCAAAAGAGCAGCAGCAATACAATGAAGAAGAAAAAGAAGAAGAACCAAAAGAACAAGAAAATTGAGGAAAGAAGAACAGTAATAATAAGAAGCTATTGTGACTTGTGATGGGTTGGGACTCTGTAGACAAAGTGACTGTAGATTATATAGCAGATAAAATCTTAAGGTTAAAGCTCTGGGATGTTGATCAGAGGACTGGGGTTCAAGCCCCAGCACTGCCAAGTGAAAGTGAAAGTGAAAAGTGACGTGACATACGGCTAAGTACGGTGACCCATACTGCGTTTAACCCATCCGAAGTGCACACACACAGCAGTGAACACACACACACCATGAACACACACCCGGAGCAGTGGGCAGCCATTTATGCTGCGGTGCCCGGGGAGCAGTTGGGGGGGTTCGGTGCCTTGCTCAGCCGGCCCGAGACTCGAACCCACAACCTTAGGGTTAGGAATCAGACTCTCAAACCATTAGGCCAGGACTTCCCCCGTTGGGGGTTCGAATCTCCCACTGTTGGGCCCTTGAGCAAGGCCCTTAAACCTCTTTGCTCCAGTGGTGCTGTATCATGGCTGTGACCTTGTGCTCTGACCCCAACCTCCTCAGTTTGAATGAATTTCACTAGATGTGACAACATAAAGGTTTTATTTAATGCACAACTCCTTGACTCTCTCTCTCTCTCTCTCTCTCTCTCTCTCTCTCTCTCCCCCCCTTTATCTGTCATTTCAATTGAATTCCCTCCTTGTCTTTCAGATGGATCCCGTCCAGAAAGCCGTTATCAATCACACGTTTGGGGTCTCCATCCCTCCGAAGAAGAAGCAAGTGATCACGTGCAACATCTGCCAGCTCCGCTTTAACTCAGACGTGAGTGCTTAGTTCAGACTCTCATTACATTACAAAGGTTGTACCGTACTGTACAGGTGTCCGTGTGGAAACGTGAGAGTTTTAAGCCATTGAGGTGTGTGTGTGTGTGTGTGGGTGTGTGTTGGGTTTGTTGTGCATCTGTCTTCTGTCGGCGTGTCACATTTCATTAAGATCACTGAGAGATCACAGTCCTGATCCTTTAGTGTCATGGTAGTGCACTTCAGCTCGTCAGCTCAATAACATAAGCGCGTGGGCGTAAAACAACAGTTATACAGGATAATAATCATGGCAAGACACGACAGTGTGACCACACGTGACTGTTGCCACCCTGAAGTCAGTTATCTTCAATCGCTAATGATTATGCTAAGCTAAAGAGTCATAACTGTTTCTTATTCATTTTTAGTTAGGATCCTTAAATTTACCTTAAAATAAGTTCATTCTCACTTACATGATTTTTGCGGCAGAAAACGACGTCTTTAGGATTGCTACTTGCTCCACCCACTGGGAAACGTTGTTACTATGACAACCGGTCTTTGGAACACCTACATATGGCTTCGCAATACAAGCGCCCGGAGACTCATTGTATGTGTGAACAGAGCTTCATATCAGAAGTGTGCCTAGTGCTGAACCGTACTATATAGAAAGTGTGTTTGAATTTATTGTTGTGTGTTTGTGTGCGTTTATAGAGTGTCTGTTAGATCAGTGGTTTTTACTCTGATTGCTTTATACCACCCGCTTTGCACTGTTTCATGTATTTCCTTTCCTGTTCTAACATCATCATCATCATCATCATCATCATCATCAAACACTTTAGAGCTTGTGTGTTAGAGTAGGAGAAACATTCCCATCGCATGGTGATAAGGAAATAAAGGAGCAACCGCACTTTTTTATTTTATTTATTTATTTATTTTAAATCGCAGAGTCAAATTTGGAGGCATGGAGGTAAAACAAAGCTGGACAGCATGCTACTGAAATATTAGACTTGTTAGAGAGTGAATAAGGAGATTAAGGACACGCTGAGATGTATTCCAACATTGCAATGTAACTAAAAATACCAGCTTGGCTCCCACTTTAACTGCAGCTACACACACTCGAGTCTAACGAGTCTCACTTCCTCTTCTCCTGGTTTTCTGCTCAAAAATCTACAGTGAAGGCAAACAACCTCTTCATCACCAACTGATATTACTGACGATGATAAATCTGATCTAAGTGCCAAGGCTGGTAAGAGTGTTGTTATGGTTACCATGTGTACATCACATTTCCCCCATATGACCACATAATGTGCAGCACTAGCACTTTTTCTGGAAAAGAAAAACTGTGAAAACGCCAAAAGACACCAAATGTGGGCTAAATGTGGTGTATAGTGATGTCATTCCTTTCATTTCTGCTCGATAACAAACTCCCTAATCCATATCACATCATTTTTTATCTTTTTATGACCATAATGGAAAAGCAACTCCAGATAAAAACGTCTAAGACGTAGTTTTTTTGTGATGAAAACCCCTGAATCGTCGACGCACAGATCTCAAATCCGATTGGTCAGAATGAGTGGATTATTTTTGTAATCGCACTGAAGTCTCTCAGCTGTAACAAAGAATGATGCGTTTAAAATTTAGTAGCTCTTTTGAATACGTTATTGTTTCTATAGATTATTATTTATTTGACAGGGACTCACGTAATCTTATCAGATACTAAACAGATTTTAAATTGTGAGTTTTACAAAATCAGTTGATGTGGTGATTATTTTTGTTTGTTTATTTATTTATTTATTTATTTATTTATTTAACCAGAGCTGTTCAACATTTTTGGAAGGCGTCTCGGTTTGACTGGTTTTTGAGAAAGAGAGAAATTTTTAAAATGAAAATTTTAACACTGAAAACAAATTAAACAATTATTCTCACCATTAATTACTGAACACAGTCCATCATTACAACCTCGTTCAGTTTAAAATGTATAAATTACATTCAGTAACTTATAATGATTAGATATATAAATATATAAAGATTAGTAGAAATAATATTTTTGACCTATTCTTAAAAACTGATACAATTTTGTTTTGTGGATTTTTTTGGGGGGGGTGGAAGAGTTTGAATTTTTTTTTTTCTTTCTTTCTTTCTTTCTTTTTTTTTTTTTTTTTTTTTTTTGCTGATTCAGCAAAATACTTGCTTTTGCTTAATTTTTTTCCCATAAAATTTTCTAATTTTTGTGCTTTTTTTGGTGGAATACTAAAATTCAAATTTACTATTTGAATGTGTAATACTACTTAAATTTGTCAAAAATTGTTAAATTATTCTTACTCCTACCGGTGAAGACCTATATGTAATGAGTTACTAGGAGAGCTGCACACATGTTTGCATGTTGTGATGCCACAAAACGTGCCTCAGCTCCTCAAAATATCACAGAGTCAAATGTGTTTGTATTTAACTCCAATGAACAAGCCTGAGGCGACTGAGGTGACTGTGGTGAGGAAAAACTCCCTTAGATGGAAGAGGAAGAAACCTTGAGAGGAACCAGGCTCAAAAATGAACCTCATCCTCATTTAGGTGACACTGAAGGGTGTGATTATAAACTGTTATAAACACCGGAGAGTGTTATTATGAATAATGTTCTTTCTAGAGTCAGATACTATACAGATACTGAGGTATTAATGAGGAGGTTGTTGTCCACATGGAGTTAGCATCTACTCTTATAATAGCCGAATACTTGATGAGTCCAAATGGAGCTGGTACATGTTTAGACGCATCAGGATCCTCACAGGGTTGACCTCATGTCAATGACGTTTCAGAATCTTCATGACACGTCTAGTCAAGTTTGTTTTGTTCAAAAAAAGAAACAAATAAAAATGAACACAAAAAAGACTAAAATGAAAACAAAATGTCTAAAGAGTGAATGAGAGAAAGAGAGCGGCGTGATTGTTTATTCCAGCTACAGCGAGAGCAGGTACTCACTTTTCTTCAGATGTTACACAACATTAAATCTTAACTACAAACCGTTAAAATGAATGTCTTTCATTAGTAAATTAAACATCAGAGTTGTTGGCAAATCACTGTGGTATAGAAGCAGAGTAACAGAGGATGTGGTTAGACAAAGAAATACCATGCGGTTATATGAAAATAATCCACTTCAGGGTGGTAGTTTTCGACACTAACACACTTAAATTTTACCTTGAGGATCCGATGAAGCGTGTTCGAAAGGAAGAACATCTTAAACTCTCCCCATTAGGGAGGATTTGAGGAATCCCTGGTTGATCCTGATCCTTAATTACTGTATGTGGGGTGGAGGCGCATGTATTGCACTTTGTATACTTTTCTAGATCAATGCCTCTGGTTCTACTTTTGGCTATTTCATCATTTTTATAGTTCTCTCTCTCTCACGCTCTCTCTCTCTTCCTTTCTTCCTCCAGAGAGTTATTTTGCCAGTCGTGTCGATTTTGTTCTGTTAAATTATTCCACTGTTGTGTTCAGCCATTAGAGAATCCGACTATTTTACAGCATTTTATAGCTTCGGTGGCCTTCATAAATGTCACTCATCGTGTTTATGTTGGCCGTTTAATAAATAATAGAAGGCAGAGAAGAGATTCTGTGCCCCAGGTGAACGCTTGCTTATTTATCTTTATGATTTTACTACCCATGCTTCTGAAAGCTGTAAATATGCAGCATTTTCTCAGCTCCAAAACTCACTTGCAGGTGTCAGATCTCCATAATTTGGTGAAGTACTGCATTTATTGTGTATTAACTCACCTGTAGTGTAATTGGAGGTAATAATAGGCTCACAGATGGGCCTTCATTATTATTTCATAGCCTTCACTCACTCAATCCAATGTGTTTATCTGTGCTGTGAAGGCTAAATAAATCAGAGCAGAGAC
Source organism: Tachysurus vachellii (assembly GCF_030014155.1). Taxonomy (NCBI): domain Eukaryota; kingdom Metazoa; phylum Chordata; class Actinopteri; order Siluriformes; family Bagridae; genus Tachysurus; species Tachysurus vachellii. The sequence goes on from NC_083467.1 coordinate 24,916,350, forward strand.
AGATCCACGAGGTTACTGTGTCTAGGTGTTATAATGTACTCGTATAGCTTTACAAAATGATAAAGAATATAGGAATATATAATATATTATATAGACTGTGTTTGTGTGTGTGTGTGTGCAGAATATAAAATATTGGTGGTTTTTTATTTCAATGGGAGGTACATATGTGGTTGACATCAAGTCAAACATACCAGTGAATTAATGAAAGTTTTACTTGTTCTCTTGTTCCTACTCTTTAAATGTGATTAAACTCTGGAACGGGATTTTCCCCAGCACACGATATGAACTGGAACTGCAAAGTCTGAGACTTGAGGCGCTGCTGTGATTGTTGGTCGAAGCTAACAACACACAAATTGCTCATAAAGTCAGAAAAAGAGACAAAATGCTCTTGAGCAAATGATTTTTCAATACATTAGTTTACTTCATATACAATTATATACATGTTTTTTTTTTCTGTGTTTATCTCACAGATGCACGCAGAATACTCCAATACACTAGTTTAGCACAGACATAAATACAAAACATGCTCCACTATTTTACCTCACACACCAGCACTCTCTTATACACTACTGCAAAGATTTCTGTGTTAATTGTAGTGTCTCATGAATGTATTTACATTCATAAGACAATTAGGGAATTATGAGCGGTGTATGTGTGTGTGTGTGTGTGTGAGGTGAGATGAGTTTTGTTTTAAGTTTGTGTGTACATTGGGTTGTTCTAAGTTTGGTTGATTTTAAGTACAACACATCAGTTAATTAATTTTTTCTTTGTTAAATGGATGTCTGTACTTTTTATGGCTGAAAATTGCGAATGTATAAATGAACATGGAGGATTATAATCACTTCATTAAATGAGCTAAAGGCTAGGAATGTTAAAAAAAAACTAAAAAAAAAAAAAAACAATGAATAACTAAGGTGGAAACAGATGGTTGGAATTAACTGATGGTCCAATTTTGAATCGTATTCATTTTAAAGCAGCTAGCTCCACCTAACATATCGTCGCTGTCAGGCGGAATCCTCATATCTCCAAAACCGTTATTTTTCAGGAAGTTAAAAAAACACCGTACCTTATCTGCGTGCACAGGGTTTAGTCCGCGTTGCAGTGGATTGTCTCGCGCTAAATTCCAGTCCTCAGACGAGCACCAGAACTAGTGGGGGTCAAGATTTTTTTTTCTTTGAGCCCAGTGTTTTGAAGACATTTACCTCAGTAGACATTTACCTTACCTTGCGACTCTTATTAAGGAGAAATATGCCATGAAGCTCTCCCGAGGAGTGAGGAAGAGGTGGACAGTTGAAGTGTCCAATGGAGTTAAGGGATTTGCGCTCAAGCTATTTTCAAGACTTTAGATCGGTTAATAACTTGTAAAAATAACAGACCCACGTGGGGACTGACCAATAGCATCGATATGTGAAAAAATATGAAATTGACCAAATTTGGACATACGAGGTTTCCGTCCGACAGCGACGATATGATAGAATTGAAACAAATCTAATGATCCTTATTAAACTATAGTACATTTGTCTCAAATTCACTGCTAAATAATAAAACAAAAGTCATTTTTTACCGTAAAATATGTAAAGAATGACAAAAATGGCATGTGCCACATCACTTGAAAGATCAATACAAACAATTTTAAACCATGTCTTTCATTTTGCATTTTTTTTTACGGCAAGAAACGTTTGCACACTGTGCTGAGATGGTTTTTTGTTCCTACTTTTTATTTTCTATATGTGTAGATACATTTATTTATTTATTTGTTTGTTTGTTTATTTATTTATTTATTTATTTTTGGGTGAAAGGTAGCTGGTGATCTGCAAAGACAGGAGCAACTGATATTGATGTTAGAAAGTTGAATTGGAGTTGAAATTGTGCAGATAGTAGTGCATTTTTTTTTAACCCCCAAAGTGAAATATTTTCCATGTTTTTCAGGTCCATAGAGTACACTGGCTTCTTCTTGGCCAGTCAGAGATACTAAGAATCCTGCCAGAAACGAGCCACATGTGCTTGAATTACTAAACATAAAAAAGCTAGTCTGTTCTGCCATTTGGCTATGAATACTGTACTGTATGTTCAATCTGTTTACTATGTATTAATTCGGACAATAGTAGTCTCGTGCACTGTGTGGCTGAACACAAGTAGTTGATTTTTGTGCTTAGAATTAGACATAAGGTTTGTTCTGTGGTGTTTGTTCTGTGGTGGGTTCCTATATGTTCTACAGCTAACTTTGTGTGGATCCAGTGAAACCATGGCAACAGGCAGTCAACTAAAGCTTTCTAGTCACCAGCATAGAGCTGAGATCTGAGTGATACAATCCAATTCCTTCTATCTATCCTATTTCTTAATAAAGAGCCCTAAAGGAAACCAGTCCTCTTCTAGGTGACACAGGATTATAAATCATTATTATATACAGGTGTAGAAGAGCGAATTAGAACAGAACCAAGTCGGGGAAAAAATTCAGTATGAGCAGATTGTGAATAAGAGACTTGAGAAGAGACTGGACTCTGTATGATTACAGCAGCGTTCCTACAGTATTCAGGTGAGATTATCCACACAAGGAACAAGATTGCTGCTGGCATGAACGCAGGGTTATAAAACAAACATGGCAGAGGAAATTCAGGGAATAACTGTGTCCGTACCTTGCTTTTATAAAACACTCAAGGCACAAAGCAATCCAAACAAATCCCATTTAAACTCTAGCAGTTTCCCAAACTGAATAATTGAATCCTTATCCTGAAGTGACACTGTTATAAAAATTTAGATGTTATCCTCATTAAAAATATGGCACGTTGGAAACCGGTGCCAAAAACCGAGTTTCTGGTTTGTGTGATCATCCTACTGCACGGCCAAGGTGTTTCTAGTTGAATTTTCAGAAAAGATCTGTAGCCACAGATTTATGATGTTTTTGTTGTCATTGTGTGGCTTTCTGTAGGTAAAAAGCAAAGTAATTACTTACTGTACAGACATCATGTTGGCTTTGATTGAGAGTTATTTATTTTAAGATGAATTGTGCTGGGTGGCAATGTGCCCAGCCTGATGGGGGAATCCTGCAGCGAACGGTAATGGAGGAGCGGGAAACAGACGGGATATGTTATTCTGGCGTCTGTTTTGTCTCATTTTGCATCTTTTTAATCCACATTGTGAAATGCAGCCAGAGACTCGGAACAGTTCTGCATGTGTGAGGAAAGCAGGAACAACTCCATTGTTCCTACTCATTAAACTTAATTAATCGATTGTTATCGACGCTGGAACTGGATTTTCCCCAGCACTCACTTTGAATTGCAACAAGTCTGACTACAGGCACTGCAGTGATTGTTGGTTGAAGCTAACAACGCACAAAATGCTCATGGATATAGCTGGGAAATAGACACAAGTACCTCACAAATATATACAAACTGCTCTTTGATATACTCTGCCTTGCACAGACAGATGTTTTTCAAGACACTAGTTTTTCTTAACATATATACACAAAACACTCTGAAATACAATGCTTTACCTCAGATATATACAAAAAAACTATCTAATATGTTAGTTTCTCACATTTACACACACTTTGATACACTAGCTTACCTCAGACATGCACACAAAACATTCTCCAATACACTATTTTACCTCACAAACCAGCACTCTACCCACTGCCCAGCTTTCTGTGTATTGTAATTTAAATATGAGTTAAAATACTTAATGTGAATGTTTTGTTTGTTTGTAAGATTTGAGACCAGTGTGTCTGTGAGGTAAACGAATGTATTGTATTGTATTGTATTGTATTGTGTGTATGTCTGAGGTAAACTAATGTATTGGACTGTTTTGTGTGATTGAGGTATACTAGTGCATCCAGTGTATTATAAAGTGGCTTGTGTGTATGTCTGAGGTTAACTATTATATTGGAAAGTGATTTCTGTTTATATTTAAGGTAAAATATTGGATTGTATTGGATTGTTGTGTATTATGTTGGAGGTAAACTAAAGATTTAGAGAGTAATTTTTGTGTTTGTCTGAGGAAAACTCTGTTGTATTGCTGTGTTTTTTTGTGCATATGTGTAAAGTAAATTTGTGTGTATGTGTACTGGCTAGTGCCTTGTGTTTGTTTGGGAAAACGTGTATTGGAGAGTGTTTTGTGTTTAGTGTTTATCTTTCATCTATTTTGACAGCCATGTCATCCTACTATTGCATTACTATCGCCCCGTGACTTACAGCATTAGGGTGTAGATTTACTCCATTACTTTATTCACGTCGAATCATTTAGTGAGTTCTCAAGCTTTCATGGATGGGGCAGAGTCATTCTCTTTACGATAGAAAAGGAATCTCATAATACTTGGATAATAAGTATTAATAAGTATTATAATAAGTAATAAGTGGAGCAGAGCATTATTACATACTCACTGGTCACAAAAGGTACATGACGTACAGAAATTACAATACTACTACTACTACTAATAATAATAATAATAATAATAATAATATAATCAGATATCTTGAATTATATTTCTCTAGCATTTCCATTTTTTTCTTTTAATTTGCACCTCAAGAGTTAATCGAGCACCTAACAACTTTGAATAAAATGGCCAAAAATTATGTACATGATGTTTGGCTCACTTCCTGCATTCGCATTAGTTTACTGTTTTCTCACTGTGATTAGATTTCTTTTCTCACATGAAATGAGACCTTCTTGCTCAAATAAAGCTCTCAGATTGTTAGATTGTTTTGTTAGTCTGGAATTGCAACTAATGATGTGACTTCCATCTCTTTTCAGTGAGTCAGATAATTTGACTCATTAATATAAACGACTCTTTTAGCTCCCAAAAGGCTTGTTGAGGTTTTTTTTCTAATCCTGAAACAGTTGCATCAACATGACTAATATTTGATTTTATGCGAATGATTATGGCTAAAAAATTGTATAACGAAATCATCTGATTAACAACATTTTTTAAAATTAACAGCTTTTAAGATTCAATATTCAAGAAATTCAATTCTATTACACAGTACAATGAAATTTGACTCTTTGATTCCTCCAGCAACCTCTGAAATAGTTTAAACATAAAGGACACCAAATTATAAATGACAAATAGAGCAAGTAAGGACGAAAAATTTACTTTTGCAAGAAAACATGTATTGGAGAGTGTTTTGTGTACCTTTTTTTGTTAAACTAGTCTATTAGAGTGCTTTAAAAGTGTGTATTAGTGTTTTGTGTGTATGTCTGTGGTACACTAGATTGCTGGCTAGTGCTGTGTGGGATTGCCTGAGGTAAACTATTGGAGAGAATTTTGTGTACTTGTCTCAGAGGTAAACTTGTGTATTGAAGTTTTTTGTGTGTATGTCTGAGGTAAATAGTTTTGGAAATGTTTCAATGCATATCTAAGGCAAAGTAGAGTGTAATATGTGAGGTGAAGTTTGTATGACACCCTGTGCAGAAGCACCAGAATTCTTTTTTTTTTTTCTCTTTGCTTTGGTCTCTGTTTAGTAATGAAAAACAGGACATAGCTTCGCAACCTGGTTAATCCAAAACAGATATGGCTCCACACAGCTTCTAAGATGATTTGAAGCAACATTTGCAGGATTCACGTAGGTCGAGGGTAGGTATCAAAGGGTGCAGTACGGAACGAAGAGGTCTTTGATGCTAATTCTGAATGTACTTGTTCACAAGCTGTGATCTCTCTTTCTCTTTCTCTCCCTCTCTCTTGGACCTGTGGGATATTATCAACTTCCTGTTATAAGAGGATGCAATGCTCTAGTTAGCATCTCGGAACAGATCAGGCCGTTCTCTTTACTCTGGAACACTCTATTTTAGTTTGAGTACACTGGTAGCTGGTGCGCTCTAAGGCGAACATTCTCTAGTGTATTAGCATATAAGCACAAAAGTCTAAAAATGGCCAAATATTACCAACAATTACCAAAGGCAATTACCAAAGACAATTACCAAAGAATTAATAGTGCTTAAAAGTGTTTAAAAATACTTTTAGGCAAACTGTGTCAAATTTTCACTATCCCAAACAGGCTTGCCTTTGTGATTTCTGATACTGTTTTGATTCTAAGTTACTTTCACAAAGATATATTCACAACATGGTATATTACTGAGATGAAATAAATCCTGACAAGAACATGATTATTTAAACATAGCCTTTATAACAGCTAGCTGGAAGCTTCCATTGTTTGTTAGCTACAGTACAAGGGCAAAACTAAGAAACCATCTCCAGACCCTAAACATGTCTTAGCTCAATAATGGTGTTTGAGAAAAAAATTGTATTATAAGTTTCTTTCATTAAAACCATTGAGACTGAATGTAGTTTGATGTCACTGTCGATTTTTTCCACCTTAAACTATAGTCAGTGTACAGTATGTGGTTTGCAATCTTGTTGGCTGGTGGATAGTGAATCTAAACAAGTGTTTTCTCCTTTGTTATTAACCCCATGTGACAACGAGGAAGCATTACTTTAGTTAGCTTGTCAGAATGTATCAGGTACACTCAGTTTTAGTTCAAATTTATCCTTCTCACAAGCTGTGACGCTGCATTTCATGAAAAATCGTTTTGCTCACCTAGCACTTCTTAGCATGTCACCTCAGGAAAAAGACAGAAGCACAGTGGAAAGGGAACCATTATAGCATTTTAAGCTGATTTTAATGAAGCATCAAGTTTTTTATTCATCACATGGCTGGTTTGCATCAGGCTCCTGGCTCAGCCATGAATATTAGCTCATGCTCTCAAAAACTCAGTCTCTGGCTTCATTAAAGCCACAACACTTTTCTTCTGTTTCTGTGAGAGGTGAAAATGTCTCTGTGATGAAATTTAATCCTATTCTTTAGCACTTGTTGAGCCTACACCATGTCATCCTATCCTTATAGCCTGAGGTGTGAAGGAGAGAAAACAGGAGGCAACTGGAGGTCTTTGCTAACAATGTTCTTGAAAACCTCCTGTAATGAAGTTGCATGGTTTCTGTCAGAGTCCTTTACTCTGATAATAGGATAGCAGGAGGGCAGCTGGGAGATGAAGACTTAAGAGGTCTTGCATTGCAAATGGAAAGACGATATCCAACACACACTATCTGATGATGTGAATCTTTGTATTAGCCTGGAAACATCTGTAAAACGAGTTTCCATGGTTTCCTAATTCTCTGCCTAGAGAAAGGTGATAAGAGTCGGTTGAGAAACTGAATCTTGAACCTTTAAGTAAGCTTTATAAGCCTTTCAGCCTCACAGGTTGCTGTTACTGACAAGCTAACAAATCCATACAACTCATTCTTGGTATCCAGGGATCAGGTTTGGTTGCTAAGCAAACAATTACATATTCTAGTATATCGTCGTCATAGTAAATGCATTTTATATATATATATATATATATATATATATATATATATATATATATATATATATATATATATATATATATATATATATATATATACGTACCAAATGCAGACAGATCAGAATGAGAGTGATATGCTCATATTTCCATATGAGCATCAGAGGACCTGGCTGCAGCATTCTGGCTCATTTGAAGGTGCACTATAGCTGAACGATTTGCTCTGCACTAATCTAGGTGTGACAAAATGCTGCTAGGAAAGATTAACATACATACAGAAACACATTCACGATTAAAGTCACCAGATATCCTAGTGCAAGTTTTTGGCACATGAGAGGAAACCTAAGAACCTAGAGGAAACCCATATAGACAGAGAGAAAATGTGTCCTTATTTTAATAATTACTATGTACTGTATAAGATATCTGTACTGTATCTTTCATCTATTTTGACAGCCATGTCATCCTACTATTGCATTACTATCGCGCAGTGACTTACAGCATTAGGGTGTAGATTTACTCCATTACTTTATTCACGTCGAATCATTTAGTGAGTTCTCAAGCTTTCATGGATGGGGCAGAGTCATTCTATTTACGATAGAAAAGGAATCTCATAATACTTGGATAATAAGTATTAATAAGTATTATAATAAGTAATAAGTGGAGCAGAGCATTATTACATACTCACTGGTCACAAAAGGTACATGACATACAGAAATTACAATACTACTACTACTAACAATAATAATAATAATAATAATAATAACAATAATAATAATAATAATCAGATATCTTGAATTATATTTCTCTAGCATTTCCATTTTTTTCTTTTAATTTGCACCTCAAGAGTTAATCGAGCACCTAACAACTTTGAATAAAATGGCCAAGAATTATGTACATGATGTTTGGCTCACTTCCTGCATTCGCATTAGTTTACTGTTTTCTCACTGTGATTAAATTTCTTTTCTCACATGAAATGAGACCTTCTTGCTCAAATAAAGCTCTCAGATTGTTAGATTGTTTTGTTAGTCTGGAATTGCAACTAATGATGTGACTTCCATCTCTTTTCAGTGAGTCAGATAATTTGACTCATTAATATAAACGACTCTTTTGGCTCCCAAAAGGCTTGTTGAGGTGTTTTTTTCTAATCCTGAAACAGTTGCATCAACATGACTAATATTTGATTTTATGCGAATGATTATGGCTAAAAAATTGTATAACGAAATCATCTTATTAACAAAATAACAGCTTTTAAGATTCTATATTCAAGAAATTCAATTCTATTACACAGTACAATGAAATTTGACTCTTTGATTCCTCCAGCAACCTCTGAAATAGTTTAAACATAAAGGACACCAAATTATAAATGACAAATAGTGCAAGTAAGGACGAAAAATTTACTTTTGCAAAAAAAAGTGTATATGTGCAATGTAAACACGACGATACTATAATACTATATATCAAATGTAATTGTTGAAGATGTTTAAATCCTTTGTTGCATTTTATTAAACATTTTCATAATCTTTTGCCTCGATCAGCATTTAGTGTTCTTTCCATAAATCCTAATCAGTGACATCACTCAGGTTCTACAGAGTAAATCTTTACAGTGGTGTTCAGTCTGTTCCTGAACCCTCCTGAACTTTACTGCTGTGCTGGAAGAATTTTGCTAAGCCGAACACGAGATGTTTGTTTTGTAACAACTTTTACGACTGCTGTGTAATGACCCGAAACCAGTTTCCATCAGCGCTCGTTCAGTCCTTCATTATAGATTTTCTTCTCCTTTTTGATTGATAGTCTCACTGTTCAGATCGATGGATGTAAAAGCTCAGTTGCGGTCAGTGCTCGTGTCCATTAAGCAGTCAGGCCGAGTTTAGCCTTGTTTTCCACATTCGACGCCACACCGGCTGTGTGGAAGAAGTTTTCCTGTCCAAACCCGCAACATTGTTTACTTACAGTAATAGGGCTTTTAACAACCTGGGTTTAAGATATGACTCATATTAAGATTAATATGTGCAGCAGTATTTTATGATCGCTCCATAAAATGCACACGTTCTTATTTTCTCCTCTACGTTGTGGTTTTCTGATCTTCCAAACTTAACCAACAAGCTCATAAATTCATAAAGGTTTTTTTTTTTCTTACTCTCTTTCTTCTTAGTTTGAAACTGATTTTATTTCATATTTTAGTCCCACCACATTTTGGCTCTGTGTGTCTTGCTGTAAATTTTAAATTCCCCCAGATGTAGCCTGAACGAGCTCATTAAACGTGTATTGGGAGAGATAAATAAATAAATAATGTGATTTCAGCCCGCCCTGGCTAAAGGTGTCTGTGAGGCGAGAGATTCTGCGAGGCTGTGGCTTCTTTCCAGTGTTCGCTAAGCAATCATACAGCACCGTGATCTGAAACTCAGCCCAGTATGGTCTATACCCAGCACATCTCATTAAAGCTTTAGTGTCTTCTTCCAACACGCCGTATTAAAGACATGGTGTGACGCCAAGGCTAGCCGGCATTCCTCGTAACACACTCCAATTAATCCTGTATAGTGCTGTTAGCACGCTGACACTGGTGCACGGAGTCTCTATTGAACGACACGGCTCACTCGAGGCTAACGCTCAAGACCATAACCCCTTCCCAGATCATGGCAAAAATCAAACTCTTACTTGGAAATCGTCACCCCATTTATAATCCCCAGTTGGAAAGACAGACAGCGAATGTAACTTTAATGAGCAAAGGACAGAAATGATAAGTTAGCACAGAGTAAAAGAAAAAAAAAAACAACGGAATATTGGCACATTTCTGTATGTTATTATGGGAATATAAGAAGTCAGATTTTTACTAATTGCTCAGTTGACCTTGATGTTTAAGAGCGCTAATGTAGAGTTTAGGAGATGGACAAAATCACTGAGTATGCTTACAGCTTTTTCATTCATTCATTCATCTTCTACCGCTTATCCGAACTACCTCGGGTCACAGGGAGCCTGTGCCTATCTCAGGCGTCATTGGGCATCAAGGCAGGATACACCCTGGACGGAGTGCCAACCCATCGCAGGGCACACACACTCATTCACTCACGCAATCACACACTAGGGACAATTTTCCAGAGATGCCAATCAACCTACCATGCATGTCTTTGGACCGGGGAGGAAACCGGAGTACCCGGAGGAAACCCCCAAGGCACGGGGAGAACATGCAAACTCCACACACACAAAGTGGAGGCGGGAATCGAACCCCGACCCTGGTGGTGTGAGGCGAACATGCTAACCACTATGCTTACAGCTTATTGTTGATAAGATAGTATGTACTGTGTAAACCTGGCTAGTGTGTGTAAAGTAGGGCACGCACACACACGCTTCTCTGATCGGATCCTGATTCGTCGAGACACATTTGATTGAAAAAAAGATTTTACCGCATGTCATACATTATGATCGTTAAAAAAAAACTAATTCAATTAGATTGTGGTCTGATATCGCTTGTATAAATGGCCGTGATGACCCTGTGCTACTGCTGGCTATGAAATCTTAAATATCTTTAAACCGTTTGGGGCATTGACCAGTTAAATAGTTCCTCACAAACAGCACACCTTTAAAACACAAATAAATAAAATCTGTCTTGCTATAAGCATTTAGAAATATGTCAACATAAAGATTACTATGACTAGTAAGCAGAGATGGGGGACTCGAGTCATATGACTTGACTCGAGTCAGACTTAAGTCGCAAATTTGAGACTTGAGACTTGCTTGACAAATATTAAAAAAAGATTCGACTTGACTTTGACCTGACATTCATGACTTGAGACTTGACTCGGACTTGAGTTAAATGACTCAGAGACGGGGGACTCGACTTGACTCGAGTCAGACTTAAGTCGCAAATTTGAGACCTGAGACTTGCTTGACAAATATTAAAAAAGTGACTTACTCCACCTCTGCTAGTAAGACTACTAATTAGTGGGATGTGGTAGCTCAGTGGTTAAGGTGTTCGACTACTGATCGGAAGGTCACTGGTTCCAATCCCAGGTCCACCAAGTTGCCACTGCAGGGCCCCTGAGCAAGGCCCTTAACCCTCAATTGCTCAGGTGTATAAACTGAAATAAGAAAAATGTAAGTCACTCTGGATAACAGTGTCTGCTAAAATGCTGTAAATATAAATATATAAATATAAATTACTATGAAGTAAGAAATTGGGTAATTAAAAGAATAATATGGTTTGTTTTTCTGCACTTCCTAAACATTTGAATCAAATCATACAGCACTTTTTCTGTATTTCTGTATTTAAAAAAAAAAAAAGCACGGTGGCTTAGTGGTTAGGGTGTATCCTGCCTTGATGCCCGATGACGCCTGAGATAGGCACAGGCTCCCCGTGACCAGAGGTAGTTCAGATAAGAGGTAGAAAATGAGATGAGAGTAACAGTGACCACATTTCTCTGCTCAGCTGCTTCAATTCTTCTTGAAAAAATTTCTCTTCTGAACAAAACCATTTCTCTGTGTGTGTGTGTACGTGTGTGTGTGTGTGCGTGTGCACGCCTATCTGTCTACTTCTTTCGCCTGGACAGGCATTAGCTAGGGTGCGCATTAGCAAAATTGAAAGGTAACGAGATAAGAGAGGGTCAGGAAAGTAGTGCCGTTTCCCCACATTAAGCTTTCCAGCACTTAATTAGCCATAATGAGCTGTGTTTAAATTGGAGCACAGGGGTATTTGAGTGCTCTTGAAGAGCCCTAATCTTTTTGTCTCTGGAGAAGTTTCTAAGGAATGTGCACAGAAGCCCCGTGGCAGTTTGGATCAAAACAGGGCTTGAGCCAAAACCACAAAGTTATCTATGGTGGACATGTTCAAAGAGCTTTCAGTGGTAGCTGAGCTTTGTAGTAAGGCATGAAAAAATATGTTGTTATGGAAAATACATGTTGCTTGCTGGACATGTGAAAGAATTGAATATTACAGCTTGGCTGTCTGTTGTGCTGTTTGGGAACTAGTCTGTGAGTGACAGTGGACTAGTGCAAACATTTCAGCATTAGATTATTGCTCAAGCATCAGTTATTATTATTAATGATAAATTAGAGAGTGGTTTAGTTGTATTAAAATAGATGCATTTAAAATTCTAGTTTGTTTGTGACACAGTCATACACAGTATGGCATGCAGTAAAATACTTTATATGACTCATAAAAATGGAATCAAAACAGACTTATGGAATTTTAATAGAATTACAATAACAATCGAATTTAACTATACAGGTGGGAAAGAGGAAAATATATAGAAAAATAAAAATATAATATATATCATTTTATTTATTTTCATCAACAGTCATGGAGGAAAAAGCATAATTATCCCATAACCTTTGGATCTCTTCATAATTTGGAAATATTTTTGAGAATTTGTTTAAACCTCTTTTTCTAAAATCAAAAATTATTGTTTGAGGTATTTATAGAAATGAGATTATAAAAATAATTCTTTTAATGAATTAATATTAGGAATTGTTTATACCTATAATGGCTTCTTTTTAAAAATTTAGAATGTAAAAAGTTTTTTTATTTGTTTTTATTCCTCTGTGATTTTAAGACAAAATTAGAAAGTCCATCTAGTTACAGTAAGATATAAATTTAGCAGTTGTTTAATCAGTTTGTGGGGGGCACGGTGGCTTAGTGGTTAGCACGTTCGCCTCACACCTCACGCCTCACACCTCCAGGGTCGGGGTTCGATTCCCACCTCCGCCTTGTGTGTGGGGAGTTTGCATGTTCTCCTCGTGCCTCGGGGGTTTCCTCCGGGGTACTCCGGTTTCCTCCCCCGGTCCAAAGACATGCATGGTAGGTTGATTGGCATCTCTGGAAAAATTGTCCATAGTGTGTGATTGCTTCAGTGAATGAGAGTGTGTGTGTGCCCTGCGATGGGTTGGCACTCCGTCCAGGGTGTATCCTGCCTTGATGCCCAATGATGCCTGAGATAGGCACAGGCTCCCCGTGACCCGAGGTAGTTCGGATAAGCGGTAGATAATGAATGAATAATCAGTTTGTCCGTTATACCATGAACATGACTGAATTAACCAAATACCACCTAATGGACCTCAATTCATTGTATAGTTCATTGTAATTCACTGTATGATGGCTGGCCCTTCGCTCCGAACCCAACCTTTTCATGCGAAGAAAAGAATTGCACTGTGCTGTAGGGTAAGGGTTAGGATTAGGGAACGCATATGTTGCGATAATAAAGGCTTCTAGTCCCCAATTTCTCATATTTATTTCTCCAAATGTCAGTTTGACACACAGGAAGTTACGAATGTTAAAGCTTGCTTTTTCTACTTATTTGGATTACAAGAAAACACAAACTATTTCTTAAGCCGGGGAAGTCGTAGCCTAATGGTTAGAGAGTTTGACTCCTAACCCTAAGGTTGTGGGTTCGAGTCTCGGGCCGGCAATACTACGACTGAGGTGCCCTTGAGCAAGGCACCGAACCCCCCCCAACTGCTCCCCGGGCGCCGCAGCATAAATGGCTGCCCACTGCTCCGGGTGTGTGTTCACGGTGTGTGTGTGTTCACTGCTGTGTGTGTGCACTTTGGATGGGTTAAATGCAGAGAACGAATTCTGAGTATGGGTCACCGTACTTAGCCGTACGTCACGTCACTTCACTTCACTTATGGTGTTTGATCTTAAGATTAGATCGTTAGATTGCAGGTTTTGTATTACTCATGTTCTTTTTTGAAGGTTAGCAGAATATGAAGTCGACACATGTTTCTTGCTTCCTGTCTTCTAAGCTTGTACAACTGAAGCAAGTTATTGAGGACCAGAAACCTAGTTTTGCACAGTGAGACAGGATAAATACTGAACTTATCAAGAAATGTGCATTTACGGTCCCTGGACTCACTGAAGACACAAAGCATTTAACAAGGTTGTGAATAGAGAGTCAAGAGAACAGTTGGAGAGAGTACTTACTGTATCAAGGGTTGTTCCTTCAGAGATGATCGCTGATGATGCTTATCATGACCTTGTAACAGTTTAGACCTTGACCTAATGTAAAGGCAGGACTAAGGATGCAACAGTGTCCTAGTAGTGTTATGTCCTGGTGCACAGAAGGTGACTACTGTGTATATCAATTCAATTCGATTCAATTAAGTTACTATTTATCTCTAACATTTATCCATAATGAGTAATCCTGAGGTGACTGTGGTGAGGGAAAAAGTCCCTGATATGATATGGGGAAGAAACTTTGAGAGGAACCAGACTCAGAAGTGAACCTCATCCTCATTTATTTACATTTACATGTCCTTTAAAGTTGTAGTTTGTTGTTGAATGGAATTATGCATCCAAGAGCTCCCGAGGAACTAACAGGTCAGCATATGTTCACCACAGACCCAACACTAATACCTTCCTGCCGAAGTCTTCAAATGATTGCTGATGAAGACCTGACCATAAACTTGAAGACCTGACTGATGCAACAGTGGTTCAAAGAAGGGTCTCTGGGCAGCCCCATCTACAGCAATCCCATTGTCGAGTCGATGGTTGTTCATGCAGATCAAACCCCAGCAGATATCATTTTATTTAGAGAAATGACATATATACATTGACATATATATCTAAACTGGAAATTCACGGCTAGAAGGTTAAACAGCTAGCAATAAATACACAAAAAGAACGCATGTAGCTTAGTTGACTGATTCATCTGAGAACCAAGAAGCAAACACACACACACACACACATACACAGTTGGTCCTTAGTCCTTTAATGAGTCAGTGATGAGGCACGGAGCTTATGGTTGTAGTAAAAGTTTATTGCTCCAAGATGTTACTGATTTCAACGCTGGGCTCTTAGACATTTCTACACTTATTCAAGGTGTACCATGAAACACGCACACACGCTTCGTCTTGTTTGTATGATCTTTCATTGTACACCACATGCCCGTGATTTATATTAGACAATCAAGAGCTAGACTGAGTGGAGTCAAACATAATGAGCATTTAAGATATTAATCAAAGAACAGCACAAAAAAGAAAAAGCATCATTATTTTTCTTCCAACAACACACAAAGGCACACTGTTGAACCACACGCATAATAATAACACATCATGCATGCTGGATTATAGAGGCAGCACACACACTATGGTTCACTGGTGTTTGAGTCAACAGAGGGTGGGGCTAAAGTTGAACAGGGGGTGGGGCCAAAAAAAACTTTTTCACTCTTATTTTTTCAAGCTTAGTGTACAGGTTAGCTATAAATTAGCTGTGGTAGCTATATAACTTGAATGCAAATAGCTAATTTACTTACATAACTTACATAACAAACTCAGTTAATGGTGTGCTGTTAGAGACAAATCAAATCTTGGGTGGCAAAAGTAACTCGGGTCATATGACCCCGTTCTTGTTTATTTCCTAAATACAGCATGCCCTAAATTTGTTTTTCTTTTTTTCCCACAGTAGCTTTGCCTGGCAGTATTACAAGGAGTTATCTTTCTTTAATATATGCAGTTTATTTAAGGGACAAGTGAGATTAGACTATTATTATAACAAGTGTTGAAAACGTGTTTAAACATCACACAAGCTGCAACTTAAAAGCAAAGTATAAAAAAAACTTGCAACTCTATTATGGTTCTCCTTTCTGGGACTTATGTGCACTCCAGGCATGATCACATTAGCATATCAAACGTGTGTTTGTGTGTGTGAGTGTGTGTGTGTGTGTGTGTGTGTGTGTGTGTGTGTGTGTGTGTGCGTGTTAGATAAAGTAAACTGAACAGACTTTATTCATCCTGAAGAAGGCTGCTGGTTGCTGGCCATCTTGTCCATCAGAGAAGAAAAAAACACTCGCATGCATAATGTTCAACAATACAGCAGCAGTTCACACAGACATGAAAGTGTGTGGAAGAAACAACTCCGTTCACAAAGCAATCAAAGCAGAGGTGGGTGTGAGGTTTGAATGTTGTGGTGGTGTGTTTGTTACCACTGGGCAGCTGAATGTGAGTGCATCATCTCTTTATTTGGGCTAATTCAATAATCCTGTTCTTATAGTCAGTGTTCTTAGTGCGGTCCTGATCATAGATCACAGCCGGTCTGGGTAAGTAGAGATCAATCTTAGAAAAAAAAAAAAGAGAACAAGCATAGGTCAAAGTCAGAAGTTAGAAAACATAATTTAAAAAAACTGAAGAACCAGACATGGACATGAAAAACAAGGAGAGAATGGGAAAAACAACAAAACAAGAAATACAAGGAACCAGGCAACTAGGAATCTGGCTGAAGCCTGATGTCTGTTTCTGTCTAAATAAATTTCTGATGCCTTTGGAGTTTTGAAAACACAGACTTCAGAGTGCAGGAGTTTAGAAAAGTAGCTCTCTGAACCAAAGTGTCCAAACTGCCCACCCACTTTATAAGCAACTGGCTGGTAGAGATGTAACAAAGAAGGGAATTAAAGAATAATACAGTATTTTGTAGCAATGCCAACACAGTGACTTTGTGGCATGTTTGCTGACTTTTTTATTTTATATAATATTTATTTAAAAAAAAAGTGAATAGTGAGCCTAGTGCAAAATGTTGTAATTTTTTGGCCAGATGATAGAGACAATACTAAAGGACTCTCTAGCTCACGTTACAGCTGTTGATTCTGTTGACTCACCACCAGTGACCCTGATGAGCTGTGCTTACACTGCCAACAACCAATCAGCCCTCAGCATTGCCCTCACTGCACAAGCACTGATTACCATTGCTCCCAATTAAACAATCACATGTGTCTTCAAATCAGTGATCACCATTGTTGCCAGCAGCCAATC
Organism: Tachysurus vachellii; assembly: GCF_030014155.1. Taxonomy (NCBI): domain Eukaryota; kingdom Metazoa; phylum Chordata; class Actinopteri; order Siluriformes; family Bagridae; genus Tachysurus; species Tachysurus vachellii. Next base: position 24,933,378 of record NC_083467.1, read on the forward strand.
ACCGATAGGCATTGTTTCTATCAGCAACTAATCACCATTGTTACCCAGCAACCTAATGACTGTTTGAATAACCAGTTCCTGATTATTATTCTGAGTGTCCCCAGAATCACCAATCCCCATTGTTCCTAATTTACCAATCACAGATCCCCATTGTTCCTAATTGATCAATTACAGAACTCAGTTGGTCCTAATTAAAAGATCACTGATCTCCATTGTTCCTAATTGACCAATCACCAATCCACATTGTTCCTAAATTACCAATCACAGATCCCCATTGTTCCTAATTGATGAATCGCAATCCCAATTGTTCCTAATTGATAAATTACAGAACTCAATTGGTACTAATTGAAAGATCACTGATCTCCATTGTTCCTAATTGACCAATAACCAATCCCAATTGTTCCTAATTAATAAATTACATAACTCAATTGGTCCTAATTGAAAGATCACTGATCTCCATTGTTCCTAATTGACCAATAACCAATCCCTATTGTTCCTAATTGATCAATTACAGAACTAAATTGGTCCTAATTGAAATATCACTGATCCCATTGTTCCTAATTGACCAATCACTGATCCCTATTGTTCCTAATTGACCAATCACTGATCCCATTGTTCCTAATT
>NC_083467.1:24939001-24984001 GCF_030014155.1 Tachysurus vachellii
CGATGACGCCTGAGATAGGCACAGGCTCCCCGTGACCCGAGGTAGTTCAGATAAGCGGTAGAAGATGAATGAATGAATGAATAAATATTTACACTGTACAGCATTTATTTCCAATTCTGTTCCCTTAAAAAAAAACTTCACACTATTAATGATAACGTGTATTTTGTTACGTAATATCACTTTAATCGGTTTACTATTAGATTTAGATTTTTTTGGAGCATCCATCATGTCAATATGCTGTTACTATAGCAACGATAACATCAGAATAAACCTTGAGATTTGCCTTGTAGCATTTTAAGCATGTCTTCATCAAATGTGGCCTGGATGATGGGAAATATTCAGATTAACATAGCAAGTAGCGAATTACTGTGAGCACTAGGATTTGGGTGAAGATGTGACACACACACACACACACCACACACACACACACACGGCCTGGTGCGGCTGTGATCTTTTTTTGTATTAGCGCAGGATGAATTTCTAGCGTGTACAGCACCTGTCTGTGATGTTCTTAAAGCCAGACCTGTATGCTACGTCCTCGTTACGAAGCATTTTCCATAATTCATTCTAACACTACAATGAGGAAAGAAAATCCAGCGTTTTTCCATTATCTTCCACTTCACAGAACAAATCCTTCACGTGGATCCATTATTTTTAATGCAATCCTGGTCCCGATTACTTGAGTCATGGACCTCCTGTTTTATTTATGGTCGATTCTAGTGTTCACTCTAAAGAATGAACACGTCACGCTTGATTAATCCGGTTAATTTACTCTTTTCCCTCGACCACTGGCCCTTAATAAAAAAGTGGTGTATGTCATTTATTTTAGAATTCTGTGAAAGGAATATATGATTAGAAATAACTGTGAACAAATTTCATGCTAATTTCTATCTTGTACTCAAGTCTGCTCGAGTCTAATCCATCATAAGCTCTTGTACTTCACCTGGGTATGATAGACTTAAAGCTCAAGCTCTGAGCCTTAAGGTTTTTCCAACCCCACGTAGCCCTGCTTAGCTTTCCAGTCCACAGTAGTTAAAGAGAAATGAGTCGTAATCGCGGCGTCACCCAGATCACGACAGGTTTCCTTTTGACTCCAGTTCCACTCGAGGCTTCTTTCTCGTGTTGTTTTTCTCATCAGAGATAAATCTAAATCCATCTCTATATCCAGATGTCTGTAAAGTCGTCATGTGCCATTAAAATCTCTACACAGATAAAACGGTATTGTTTCTGAAGCGATTTGTCTATTCAGAGTGACAGGAAGGCTATCAGTCATTGAGAAGATCTGAAATCTCTTTTTCCTTTGAAACAAAGTCTGAAGGGAAGTGGATCTGTCACAGCGAACAGTTTTCTGGCAGCTCGCAACTTTTCTCGTGATTAAAGTTAAACAATCAAAGGCGAAATCCGACGTGGCTCTGTATGAGACGTTATTCATGAATTTGTGTGGAACTGAGGAAAGTTTGGAGCACCGGGAATAACACATCAGCTGTTTCCTGTCCAGTTCATTACATTTTATAGCAAGTATCAAACAGGTGTGTCGAGTGTCCGCCCACCTCATTTACATGTCGTTTGCATAAGGCAGGGAAGTCATGATGTCATGATTCACGACCTGCTCATCTACATGAAACACTACATGTACACAGTAAAACGTTACAATATGGATAAATGTTGTATATGCAGGTCGTCATGACAGTTGGAGTTAAAGAGAAGAAATTGTTTAATGTCATTTAATAAGGCTCATATTTTACAGTGTAGGAATGTAAAGAATTTCAACTTTATTAACGCAGTGAGCATCGATGATGACTGACAACGCAAGTGCTTTAAGGGATAAAAGAGAGAGAGAGAGAGAGAGAGAGACACACAAACACACAAAGAGAGATAGAGAGATAGACACATTGGCAAAAAGAGCGATAGACAGAAACACAAAGAGAGAGACAGACACAGAGCGACAGAGTGAGATCAACACACAAAGAGAGAGAGAGAGAGAGAGAGAGAGAGAGAGAGAGAGAGAGAGAGACACACACACAAAGAGAGATAGAGAGATAGACACATTGGCAAAAAGAGCGATAGACAGAAACACAAAGAGAGAGACAGACACACACAGAGAGACAGACACAGAGAGATAGAGTGAGATCAACAGAGAGAGAGAGAGAGAGAGAGAGAGAGAAAGAGAGAGAGAGAGAGATAGACACATAGGCAAAAAGAGCGATAGACAGAAACACAAAGAGAGAGACAGACAGACACAGAGAGATAGAGTGAGATCAATACACAAAGAGAGAGAGAGAGAGAGAGAGAGAGAGACAGACAGAGAGAAAGAGAGAGAGACAGACAGAGAGAAAGAGAGAGAAGAAAGAGAGCGAGAGACACACAAAGAGAGATAGAGAGAAAGACACATAGGCAAAAAGAGCGATAGACAGAAACACAAAGAGAGACAGACAGACACAGAGAGATAGAGTGAGATCAATACACAAAGAGAGAGAAAGAGAGAGAGAGAGAGAGAGAGAGAGGGAGAGAGAGAGAGAGAGAGAGAGAGAGAGAGAGAGAGAGACAGCCCTTACAATGGGCGACTCCCTGAGTGGTAGTATTCGGGTGAGTGTGAATGACATGATGGAGGGGGTGTTGGGGTTTATAGTCTGTTGTGTGTAGCGGCCATGTTTGTAGGCCAAGGTGTGGTGAAGGAGTTCCCCAGTGTAGTCAGGCGTCAATGTGAAAGAGAAAACATATCAGATATTAGATTCCATACCAAATGCTAGTGAGTGTTGTTGATTTTTAAAAGAAATTTTGGGAATATCTGCAAGAAGCTTGCATGGAATATCCAACTTAATAAATAATAAATAAAGAATTAATAAATAATACAAGAATAGAATTTTGTGTATGATATGAAAGGGTCTTGTACAGTACAAAGCAGTACAAAGTCAAATAGAAAATAATGAAATTTGACAACGTTGTACTTTAAGGGTTCATGAATCAAACCTGAATAGAAATAGTGCGAAATTAAACCAAGTGAATAAATCGCACGTCAATCTTTTTAATTAACATTTGATCTTCGGTGGCATCCGATATTTATCTTGTGTTAATGAGATTTTATTTCATTTCCTTCCCTTGACATGCTGGTCTATTTTCACTTTGGCTAACACGTGATGCGGCGGCACTTTAGTCTGTCAGAGCTTTGTCACCTTATCATCTGTAGTTTCACGATTCACCTTTAATGCTAATACCACCATCAACACCAGCATGTGCCTTCACAGATCTGGTAGATTGCTAATTAGCCAAATTACATCTCTGGTTGTAATTGGTTGTAAATGTACTGCCTTGTATTATGGGAATCAGAATCCAATATTTGTTCCAACTGCTAATACGTTGGATTTTAATGAGATTTGAATGACTGTTGTAACCATGCTATGTAACCATGCTATGTGATGTTAGCATGACACACAACTGTGAATTTCAGACAGGAATAATGCATTACAAGCACTAACAAACACACTAACACCAGATTCAGAATTAGAGACACTCACTCTCTCTCTCACTCATTTTCTACCGCTTAGCCGAACTACCTCGGGTCACGGGGAGCCTGTGCCTATCTCAGGCGTCATTGGGCATCAAGGCAGGATACACCCTGGACGGAGTGCCAACCCATCGCAGGGCACACACACACACACACACTCTCATTCACTCACACACTCACACACTACGGACAATTTTCCAGAGATGCCAATCAACCTACCATGCATGTCTTTGGACCGGGGGAGGAAACCGGAGTACCCGGAGGAAACCCCCGAGGCACGGGGAGAACATGCAAACTCCACACACACACAAGAATTAGAAACATTTCGATAGAAACACATAGGGGCAGAGTTTTCCTTTAAATCTAATTTAATGGAATCTATCTTCTTATACATTCAGTTCATTAATTAACCCATTGCAGCCATAAGACAAATCCTTGGAAAGCAAAAGGAGGAATTTTCAGGGTCATTGTGTTGTGTTGTCTAGGGACCAGCACTGAGAGTTAACCCCTTAGTACCCGGGTTGGTTCTCTGCCCCGGCAATCAAACTCGGATCACTGCGGTGAGAAATTCATCAATTATCAGAATCAAAATCCGCTTTATTGTCAGGCATGTTTTCACTCACTCTCTCTCACTCACTCACTCATTTTCTACCGCTTATCCGATCTACCCCGGGTCACGGGGAGCCTGTGCCTATCTCAGGCGTCATTGGGCATCAAGGCAGGATACACCCTGGACGGAGTGCCAACCCATCACAGGGCACACACACACACACTCTCATTTACTCACGCAATCACACACTATGGACAATTTTCCAGAGATGCCAATCAACCTACCATGTATGTCTTTGGACCGGGGGAGGAAACCGGAGTACCCGGAGGAAACCCCTGAGGCACAGGGAGAACATGCAAACTCCACACACACACAAGGCGAACCCCGACCCTGGAGGTGTGAGGCGAACGTGCTAACCACTAAGCCACCGTGCCCCGGCATGTTTTCACATACGAGGAATTTGTTTTAGTGACAGAAGCTCCACAGTGTAACAGAATGACATATACAGTATAGACGAAATTGTATGTACACATTTACAGGTGTGAAATGTGCAGTTGAAATATACTGCACATTTAATTCAACTGACTAATTAGTCAATTAGTCAGTTAACCGATTCTTTTTTAATGAATTAATAATACAAGAAAATCATTTTGATGTATGATATGAAAGTGTCTTGTGGATCAAATACAAATTGAAATATAAAATAATGCCACTTTTTCTGTGCACTAAAATGAACATTGGTCATATTACACATCTACAGATATCTCCATTCAGGGACTTTAACTGTTACACACATTTGCACACACATTCACCTCTGACTGTGCCCCTTTTTTATTTTTACATTACTTACATTTTGATCTCTGTAGCAGCTTGTAGCGTGAGATACAGGACAAAGCAGCACAGAGGCGGTAGGTAGTGGAAAAAAGTGTTCTTTTATTTTAATGCAGCCAGTGAGAAGAGAGAAATCTGTGGAATGTGCAGCGTGGAGCATGGTAGAGGTGAAGAGTGAGCATGAGGAGGCAGCAAGGCAAAGTCAGGAGTGTGGCAATGGCTTAGCTTAGCGGGCGGTGTTGTCCTTTTCACAGTGTACGTTCTGCAGACACACAACGAGGCAAAAGACAACATGAGCTTTTAGCCAGAAGGAACAGAACGCTTACCACCACACCACACAGACACACTCAGCAGTGCTGGCCATGGTGCTGAAACGCCGCGCCTTTTTGTCCTTCTGCACTGACAGTTTTGTTGGGTGAAGAGCGATAATGTGTGGCTTACACGTGGTCCTGCGTGTGCCACCGTCACACCTCATACAGTACTTCACACCTGCCTCATATTTAACACACCATGATGTTTAAATGTCTATCGTTTACTGTTGTTGGTTGTTACTTGTCGTGTCACTACAAATGTCTGTATTAGGGATGCACTTATTTCCAGGGATTTCAGAACACCGTAACAGATATTGCGTCATCGGGCAGGCGTGGCCTATTTGATAATCTAATCCTAACCCTAACCCTAACTATAGTTTTTGGTTGTTTATTTGTTTTAGAAACAGCTTAACTGTAAGATAATAAAGCATAATAGGTGTTAAATATAAAATCTACCTATATGACTGTTTTGTCCTTCATTATCCATCGTAGGTATACTCTTTTTTTTTTTGAAAGAGGGCGTTTTTCCAAGACCTCCAGAAACACGCCCACTTTACGTCGTGGGCAACTAAACCCCTGGAATTTATTGAATGTCGTCTGTAGTAATGGTATTTCCTTCTTTTGTATACTGTGCATGTGGAAGAATGAAAATAAAGGTTGAGTTGAGTTGCTGAAGCTGTGCTTTAGGCAAGGTTTCACAAATAGAACAGATAAAGAAGGAGCTGAAACAGAGAGGAAGTGAACAACAGAGCCCGTTAATATTTAGAATCAACATTTGATCCTCATCGGTTTTTCATGATCATGGCAGATTTTGTAATTTACCCACAATGCTATTGGGCTAATTGCTGTTTGGAGCCTAAGTGGGAATTACAGGAATTCTCAGAGTCTGTCATTGTATTGTTTTTTTTGTATTGCTACTGTAAAGTCTGAAAGCAACCATCGACCATCGAAAGTCGACCATTGTCTTGTGTGTCAACAGAAGCACATCTACATCCTACGTGAAATAACCGAAGTTTACTTTTTTTTATTCCAGTGCAGAACACTGTAAATGTAGGGGAGAAGCAATGAAAGATAATGCAGGCAGAGGTGATGCGTTATTCTCATAATGGCCCTAATTTATCAGCACTTGACAGGGTTTTTCCTCGCAGTTTTGCAGCTTTGTAGCCTCTGACGGGCCGTAGAGCAAGAAATATGCTCATCCCATCTCTTACGGAGAAAGCTGGGAATAAAATGCTGATTATGGTGGATTATAAAAGTGCAGTCTTAAATAATGCAGATAAGAATAGTCAGAGAATGACAAATCGTTAGGTAGGACTGGGAGGATGGTGAGGTTAATTACACGGAGTATTCAGATATGCCGTAAAGGGAATGGGAATCTCGACCGGTTCTGTCCAAACCGCACTAGAAATCTCCAAGCCGTGTAGTTGGAATAAACCACAGAGAGTGTCTGCGTTTGAAGTCCTCGGAGACTTAGCGACTTTGATCTGGTGAAAATGAGAAAGTGAGCCGCGTAAGACCTAGCGGACTGAAACTCAAAAGGTTTCTAATCCTTTATAAGTGCTCGTTTCCGCATAAATCCACAGCTGAAAGGGAAGCAGACTCTAACACGAGCTTGTAAGACTCCCTCTTAGTGACGCTATCCGATTGATGTCCGTTTAGTCTCTTTTCATCACCGTGTGATCAGGTTCATCCATCCCCACATCTCACATCTGCATATTATTTAGATCTCTCCAGCACAGAGTATCCCTTATCATCTGCTTCTGTTTACAGCAGGTTATAAAAACAGAGACGTTAAATCCAACTCGACTAGAGGGAACTGTGTGATTACGGTTCTGGGATACTGATTAGAAGGCCATGAGTTCAAGCCCCAGCAAGCTGCCACTGATGGACTCTGGAGTCTGACTCTTAACCCATCTGCTCCTGGGATGCTGTATCACGACTGACCTTGTGCTCAGACCACGGCGTCCAAACAATCTGGGACATGCAAATAGATGAATTTTCAACATACTGACCTCCTCAGGGATGGCTGTAATCATTTCCATTTCCATTTTACAGCATTTAGCAGATGCCCTTATACAGAGCTTACATTTTATCTCATTTTTATACAACTGAGCAATTGAGGGTTAAGGGCCTTGCTCAGGGGCCCAACAGTAGCAGTGTGGTGGATGTAGGAATCGAACTCACAACCTTCCGATTGGTAGTCCAACTCCTTAACCACTAGGCTACCACATCAATAGAGGGGGTGTGCACTTGTCCCAAACCACAGACTAAACACTATGTGCTTACACTATGCACTACGCACTCAGGTGTCTAGTGTGAATTTTAGTTCGTCATATCATCTCAAACGGAACCAACCTTTCTAACCAGTATTATAAGCTGTTGAATTGCACAACAGCTTATAACAGCTCAGCGCTTTTAGATGGAGCTTAGTCTCTGATCCCGAAACCTCATTCCAGATTGGACAAACGCATGTGTGTGTGTGTGGGTGTGTGGTGTGTGTGTGTGGTGTATGAAAAAGAGACCTCCATAAAACTAGTTGTTGAAAACGAGCCTCATTTGCATGATTTATTTGTTCTCTTTTGTAGAGCCAAGCCGAGGCACACTACAGAGGGAGCAAGCATGCCAAGAAGCTCAAAGCACAAGAGTCCACGAAAACTAAACAGAAAGGTGGAGCAGGCGCAGACAACGGCTCCAAGCTGATCAGCACCTCGGCTGTATCAGGACCTGCCCCTGCACCTAACCCTGCCCCTGCCCCTGCCCCTGCCCCTAGCCCTGCCCCCATTTCAACTGCCATGGTCAATGACAGCACCATAGACCAGTCAGGTTAGTCCCAACCTTTCTTTCTCATTACTTGCCCTCTTACTCATCTGTTTCCTCTTCCTCTTCCTGTCTTGTGCTGTCTGTGATACTGCATGCTAAATATGTGTGTTTCCGGGTTGACTTATTTTCCCCTCAATATGTGTGTGTGTGTGTGTGTGTGTGTGTGTGTGTGTGTTGAATAGGATATATAATTACAAAGCTATTGGCAAACTTAGCTAGTAATTGCTCCTTTGTCTAATGAGCCCATTAGCATGATTGTCTTTTGTGGATATGTTTCCATCCATATGTCTTATACATTTTAACCAAATTGATATAAATTGTTAGGGAGTTGTTGGAAGTACAAAAAAAAACCATGAGAAAAAGAAATTTCATACAAAACCTTGCTGAGTCGACTGAATAGACTGAACCACAATTCGGCAAATAACATAAATTTCTCTACAGTCTCATAAAAAGGTTTCTTTGGGGTTCTGTTTAAACCTTTTCCCAAAGAAAAATGGTTTTATGTAAAAAAGGTACCCCTTGGAGAGCAATGAAGTTGTTTATGTTCTATAGAGCAATTCTGTAATTCACAGAAAGGTGAAATCATTGGTGCCATTGATTTTTGGAGTTTTATTCAAAGTAGGTATCACTGAGATATTTTCGAGAAGATAAAATCGTTGATTAAGGTTTGTGAAATAATTTGTTTTCAGTAAGAGAGAGGAGTTTTACTGTTATCAGTAATATATAAAAATATATTTATACTGTATAAAAATTAAATAATATAATAGCATTCAGAGTTTATTATTATTATTATTATTATTATTATTATTATTATTATTATTATTATTTTTATTATTATTATTAAAATCAAAATCAAAATCAAATCAAATCAAATTATTATTTGTCACATACACATACACACAGGGTACGACATGCAGTGTTTCTTGCGACTTGCATCTTTCCGGTATATAAGCATAAAAAAAGGAATGCAATTTAGGATAAAAAATAAAACAAAACCAAAAGGAGATAGATAAATAAAAAAGTATAAACTATATGAAAAAAAACTATATAAAATAGGAAAATATAAGTGGAAAAATAATGTATACTGTATACATATACATAAATATGCATATACATAAATGTGTGTGGTTTTTAAAGATTATTATTATTATTATTATTATTATTATTATTATTATTATTATTATTATTATTATTAAGAAAAGCTATGATTCTTGATTCTATGATAACTTGGATTCAAAGAACCATGACCATGTTGGGTTATTTTAAGAGTCTAGAATAAAGTGTTGACATCTTGAACTGACATCTTGTCAGAAAAGGCAGATATCAGTAGTAAAGACAAAATGAAACACATTTTAATCTTCATTCACTCATTCATTCGTCTTCCATAAGAGCTACAAAGGAGGTCAGTTTTTCACACTGTTCACGCACAATTTCACGCCTAAGTGTAATTAATGGAGTCCACCTAGCAGCATGATTTTTGGGAAGTGAGAGGAAACCGGAGAACCTGGACATAGTGTCTGAATGTGAGCATGAAGCATCGTCACTAAGCACACACTTCATCCTGTGTTAATACAGACTGATTATTTTTTTCCTTACCTGTCTTGACATGTAATTCATTTGCATAGAAGTTGTCACATGATCTTGGGTTGCGTTTAAACTGAAAATAAGAGGACGTATGAGAGAAACGTGCAGAAGTGTTACAGTAGCTCAGTGGTTAAGACATTGGACTACTGCTCAGAAGGTTGTGAGCTCATATCCTAGGTCCACCAAGCTAACACTGTTGAGCCCTTGGGCATGGCCTTTAACCCTCAATTTCTCAGCTGTATAAAATGAGATAAATGTAAGTCGATCTGGATAAGGAAGTCTGACCAAAGCCATAAATGTAAATCTGAAGGTGTTGTTAGAAAGAAAGTTTATTAAAGAAAACCATGCCAGCTTCTGGGAGCAGATACACAGATAGATTTCTATGGTTGTACAGTAGTTAGTGGTTAAATTTAGCTTTAGGAAATCAGGGATCTCTCATGGTGCCAGAGCCACTATAACTAGACCTTGAGTGTTCAATTTATCTTTTCACCCAACTTCTCAACCCTGATATCATTGACATGTGATCGAAGCTAGGTTCTGGTCCAAATTTTGACATCCAAATCTATATCAGAAGATCTTTTCATTATTATTCTGGTAAAGATGCATGATACAATAAAGTTGTTAAATGACCCAAACAATCATGTTTTCCTTTAATGAGCACATGTAGAATGCACAGCAGTTATTATGATATGAAATGAAAGCATTCGTCTATAAAACAGCTTGAATTCTACTCTATATTAGACCATTATTATTATTATTAGCAGGATTATGTCATGCTACGCTTAACATTTTCAGTAAATTATACAGTAGTACTGGAGCTTAACTTCACTTGTACAGGTGCACATGCTCCTCTCCATTAAACATAACCCCCTGGGTTTGGCGTTAATGACAGCAGAAATACACCAGCAAAGAGCGTACGCTCCTAGAATACACATCCTGCACTAATGTTTTAATAGAATTAGCTACATTTGGAATCTGGGCCAAGAAATTCAACTAACCACAACTAATGCTAGAAAAGGTCTGGACAGATGTGACACAGATGCAAGTTCTGCCGCATACACCTGCAATACGGTTTAAGGTCCGCATGAGTTGATTTCTGGCATTTGACGCTGGATTGTGGGCCAGATGAAGCTGGAAAATTTGGGTCAGCAGTAATCTGTTTTCTGGGGAACAGAAAAAAATTTAATTAGAGTCCTAATTCTGATTGGTCAGATGGTGCAGCTGAGCGGCAGCTCTGGCAGTAGAGCTAGCTGCAAGACTCACCATGTAATCTGTACTCCAGTGGCGAGGGAGATACTGTAGTTACCATTTTTGGAAGGAGTCTACAGTGTCAAGTTAACAGTCAGAGCTGTTTCTTTAAGCTTTCAGGGTTTACGCTTTGTGGGGTCTCTGTAACATGACAAATGACTTTTCTCTTGAAGTGTCTTATTAACTTCAAGAGAAGTGGGCATGGTGGCATATTGGTGAGCATGTTTGCCTCCTACCTCTAGTGGTTAGGGGTTTATGTGGAGTTTGCATCTTCCTGCCTGCTTTGGGCATTTCCTCTAGGTAACCCTGTTTCCTCCGGTTACCTCCGGTTTCACTAAATTCCAGGGGTTTCGTTACCACGACCAGTGTTGTAATGTAATGGAGTACAAATACTTCGGTACTGTACTTAAGTAGAAATTTCATGTATCTGTACTTTACTTCATTATTTAAATTTATGTCAACTTTCACTTTTACTCCACTACATTTCCTAGATAAAATGTATTACTTTTACTCCGTTATATTTCCACTAAGCATCTTCGTTACTCGTTACTACAAAATAAAATCAGAAGAAATGTGTGCGACTGCAATAAGGGAGGTTTGGCGAATCACTGCTCCTGGATTGCATTACGCACGTCCGCACTCTCTACGGAGAAGCACAAGCACGCGCAGTGTGCACGCGCAGTCAGAGCTGGAGGCGTTTATCTATAACGTTAATCGGCTGAAAGCCGCAAATATTGCAACCAAAAGCAGTGAAATTTCACTATTCTTATTACCAGAGTTGTAGCACAAACAAAATATTAATGCAAACAATCCATTCAATGCTAAATAAAAATAATATTTTTTGATTTGGTCTTTGTCTTGTGAGTATTTTTTATGAATGACTGCATTCATTGGACACACTGTTTGTAGAGAATGCACACATACATGAACTGATTTGATTCAAAACCGGCATCATTACATCATGCATAAAATTTTGGTGTCCACTTTTACCATTTTAAATAATACCATAACTTTTGGCTTACTATGTAGTCATATAATATATAATATAAAACTCTTTCTGTTTTAAATTCTCACTGAGGGCTAAAACCCCCTAAAGATGAAATCCTAGAACCGCCCCTGATCTTATGCCTACTGAAAATCACTGAAATTTTACTTTTTACTTTTACTTCAAATACTTAAGTACATTAAATATCAGAAAATTACTTTTGATACTTAAGTACAGTAAATATCAGATACTTTAAGACTTTTACTTGAGTAATATTCTAAAATGTAACTTTCACTTCTACCAAAGTCTTTTTCTAGTACGATACTTGTACTTTTACTCACAGACGTACACAGACGTAAAGTGGGCGTGTTTCCGGAGGTCTTGGAAAAACGCCCTCTTTAAAAAAAAAAACAGCATACTACAAAGGACAAAACAGTCATACAGGTAGATTTATTTTAGAAAACAAATAAACAACCAAAAACTACGGTTATGGTTAGGGTTAGGGTTAGATTATCAAATAGGCCACGCCCACCCGATGATGCAATATCTGTTACGCTGTTCTGAAATCCCTGGAAATAAGTGTATCCCTTCCTCCCCAGTCAAAAGACATGTATTGTAGTCTAACTGAAATCATTAAATTTTATACAGCACCTCATCCAGGGTGCCCCAGTACTACAAGGTTTCTGCAGGTCAAATCCCATTGAACAACATGTGAAACTCATGTTTATTTATTGCACTTAGAAGCTAGAAACGGGAACACCTTGTAAACACCTTGTAAAATTGGACTCCACAAGTATTTCAGTTAAGTCACTATATATTATTCCAAATCGCTTTTGGTTCAAAGGTTTGTCCTCCGTTGGCGAAAGTAGTGTAGAAACGTTTGAATAGATAATTAGAATATTTATTTAGAATATCAATTAGAATATTTATATCAGCCTTCATGTTTCTGAAGCTTGCGGCCAGATTGGTGTAGAATGGCTCTGCCTGAACTTGACCAAATAGGCCATTGTTAGTAGGTTTATGACAAACACTTTGTATTTAGAAAGCTGTGTTTGAAAATCTAAGGATTTAGCAGCAACTACAGAGTTTTTCAAATTATTACCATCTCAAACCACAGCCTGTCAAAATGATCTTTTCCATTGATTATTCTAGTTTTCATTGCTAATAAACTATTTTTGACATACTGTTTAGCATGATGACGTGCGGTTGTCTGGAATTGATCCACAGACTATTTCAAAGAATGCAAAAACGAGATCTCCGCCCAACTCAGAGACATGGCTCTTCTGAAGCCCCACTTATTCATTTGCAGACAGATTGGGATGCTGTATGTTTATTACTCATTACTATGCAGCATCTCGGCACGAATCAGGCCAAATGAACGTCATGCTGGTACACAGATGGCCTGTGGGTCCTTGCTGTCATAGCAGCTTCTTAACACCAAGCTCCAGCTCTCTCCCTGAGGCCTGATGCTGCTGCTGTGCTTCATCTCAGACCTTTAGGACACTTCACACAGGAAACCTGAGGGACAGAATCATGAAAATAGCTCCAGCTATTTCCGTTAAGAGCGTTCTCTTTATGAAACCTCTTAAAGCACGCTGTAGCGCTGTGCTGTCTGTAGACTGAGCAATCTCTGGAAGGTACATCTTATTTTTTTCCTTGTGATTCTGACATGCATTCCTCCGTGACATTGTTACAGCTTGCAGAAGGTGTCAGATAAACTGTGTATTGCAACAGATGGGATAATTGGATACCAAGTGACCTGTATAGTAGTCTTACCTAATAAACTGGCGACTCGCCTAGAAAGCCTTTGGTTATGTTTAAGTTTGTTTTAAGTCTCGCATCTTACTAAGCCTTATTTACCTCACTACCAGATAACAAAGCAACAGGAAACGCCATTTCATAGAGCTGTATAAGACTTGGAGGTGCATTTCAGCCAATAGAGACCATTTACATTTACAGAATTTGGCAGATGCACTTATCCAGAGTCACTAGATCACAGACTAAGAATACTCTCAGTCTAAATATTCTGTTGCGAGAAAATATAGTATGAAATACACAGAAGTTTTTAAGTGCTAGTTTGAATACTTAGGTATTTAAGAGGTAGGTTTTTAGATGTGGTTGGAAGACAGCCAGGGCCTCAGCTGTTCAGATCTCTAGGGGAAGATCATTCTACCACCCAGGTGCCTGAACAGAGGAGAGTATTGATGCAAGCATCATAAGTGAAAAGGTGATAAATTGGATGATTTTAATTTGCTCCAGTTCTCAATGTTCCCATCTCTATATACTCCTGATTCCTGTAGTTTAATGTATGCATTTTCAATGACGTGAAGTATAAAAAGATAGAAATTACAAATGCTGCTTTGGTTTTATTTCAAGCAACAAAAAAAAATGCCTAGAACTATAGCCTATAAAAAAGGCAAGGCAAGGCAAGGCAAGGCAAGTTTATTTGTATAGCACATTTCATACACAGAGGTCATTCAAAGTGCTTTACATAGAAATTAGAAAACAATTTGTAAGAGAGAGAAAAAAAAATATGTAAAAATAAGAGACACGATAAAATCATAATAAAAACAAAGAACATTCATTCATTCATTCATTCATTCATTCATTTTCTACCGCTTATCCGAACTATCTCGGGTCACGGGGAGCCTGTGCCTATCTCAGGCATCATTGGGCATCAAGGCAGGATACACCCTGGACGGAGTGCCAACCCATCGCAGGGCACACACACACTCTCATTCACTCACACAATCACACACTACGGACAATTTTCCAGAGATGCCAATCAACCTACCATGCATGTCTTTGGACCGGGGGAGGAAACCGGAGTACCCGGAGGAAACCCCCGAGGCACGGGGAGAACATGCAAACTCCACACACACAAGGCGGAGGCGGGAATCGAACCCCCAACACTGGAGGTGTGAGGCGAACGTGCTAACCACTAAGCCACCGTGCCCTCTTCACAGGTGATACACAAAACAAAAACAAAAGCACATGGCACTAGAAAAAACGTCCCCCTAGTGTTCAGGCAGTGGAAGTCCAAGCTGTTCCTGACATAAACCTTTGATCTAAGATCACTGTAGCCCATTAGTGACTACAGAAGCAGCTCCTATATATCCTGCTGAAAGGGAGCTTTAACAGTTCAAGAGTGATACCCTGCTGTGCAGTCTTCGACAATAATGATTCATAAAGGGGTCTTTGGATGGTTAAGGGCTTCCTAAAGAGGTGGTTCTTGGAACCATTTGTAAAAGGGAAAGCTTTTTTTTTCTTCAAGGAAAAGGAACTGAATCTGAAGGTCATGTGTTAATGAAAAGAAAGCAAAAGCAAACATAAAAGAATTTTTCTATCAACTTGGTTTTCTTTTAGAAAATGGAGAATCATTAGCTGAGGCATGTTTTTCTCTTAGTGGTGTAGAATCGTCAAAAAGACATTTTTTGTCATCGGAGTTTTCTGAAGATTAAGTTTGAGTTTCAGTCACAAACATATTTCTTTTTTTTTCTCTCTTTTTTTTTTACCGTTTGCTTACTACTAATAAAATAAAGCAAATAAAGAGGTGTTTACTGAGAGTTTACTTATTTAGTGAAGCATTTAATTTGATAGTTAATATTACACATCTTGGTGTACAGTATATCTTAGTATAAATTGTAACACAAATATATGTCAGAGGGGAAAACAAACCAACATCGCTCTGATTTGGACTCATAAACGGACTAATAAATGTGACCGCATCTTAACTTGTGTTTGTTTGTATTTACCAGTGAGAGCGATTTATATCAGAATTACAGCTATAACGTCATTTATTTGCTTATACTTAATTGAAAAATGTCTGATTGAATGCCATTGCACTGGTAAAGACGATCCCTGCGATGGGTTGGCACTCCGTCCAGCGTGTATCCTGCCTTGATGCCCGATGACGTCCCCGTGACCCGAGGTAGTTCGGATAAGCGGTAGAAAATGGGTCTTGTCACGTCGGTAAGAACGTACGCTATCTTACATCAGGTCATACACTCTGACTGATGAGGGAAGGTTTTAGTCGTTGTGCTGTACACAGTGTACCACCATGAGACTGCTTGGTTACGGGGACATTGTCACATCACTTTAGATGAGTCCAGCCCTGAGAGACATTTCATCATCATCATCGAGAGAGAGAGAGAGAGAGGGAGAGAGAGAGAGAGAATTTCTAGCACTACTGCAGCAGTAAGTCTGATATAGAAAGTAGAGCAACACCCCAAGGAGCCTTACACAACACAGTAGACGAGAATACAACACAGTAACACAGTACAACACAACAGACCACATCCCTGCTGAACAAATCCATAGCTTAGGAATTAAAAATGAGTCCCTTGTATCTCTCTCTCTCTCTCTCTCTCTCTCTCTCTCTCTCTCTCTCTCATAGCTTAAACACAGCCTTCAACCATATTTTATGAGGAATTTTAGTAAACAATACAATAATTTAGTTCTCACCCAGTGTGACATCACTAAACCACATCATACACACAATCCCCCCAAACATGAGGAGAATCTCTTGACTTTCTGACTCGAGATTTGCCAGGGCTCAAAAAATGGAATGTTTAATTAAACAGACCAGCATCATCATCATCATCATCATAAATAATAATAATAATAATAATAATAATAATAATAATAATAACAACATACAAGGAGAAGTATAATAATAATAATAATAATAATAATAATAATAATAATCTTCTTCTTCTTCTTCTTCTTTCGGCTTTTCCCTTCAGGGGACGCCACAGCGAATCATCTCTCTCCACCAATCCCTATCTTCTGCATCCTCAACACTTGCACCCACTAGCTTCATATCCTCATTAATTACATCCATATACCTCCTCTTTGGCCTTCCTCTAATAATAATAATAATAATAATAATAATAATAATAATAATAATAATAATAATAATAATAAGGGGAAGAAGATGAAAATCTATGATGATAACAGCACAACAGCAGCAGAGATTAAAATGTGGGTTTTGCGGATTGTGTGGGGGTCTAATTAAAATGTGAAAATGTCTCAGTTTTTATTTTCACAGTAAACTGGAAACTCTCTCTCTCTCTCTCTCTCTCTCTCTCTCTCTCTCTCCCTCTCTCTCTAACTCTCTCTCTTTCTCTCCTCGCAGCTTATTTACTTTTTTCCCAATGCTAACAACAAAACTGTGTTTGATTTTTGATTTAATATAACCAAATGACTCATGGCACAGAAATGTTTATATTTCTCTCTCTCTCTCTCTCTCTCTCTCTCTCTCTCTCTCTCTGTCTCTCTGTCTCTCTCTCTTTCTCTCTCTCAAATTGAAGTTTTAAGTGTGCTTTATTGGCATGACTGTATTAACACTTTTGTGAAAGCTAATTAACAGACAAACACTTATATATTTAAACAACAAATAACGGAGAAGGAAAGCAATAAAGAATAAAATAAACACTACACATTAACAGATATGAAGGAAATTAACAGATAATCACTTTATTGCTGCATTTATATTCATATTTATTTATATAAATTAAATGTAATATTTTAATAGAACATATTAGGATTAGATTAGAGGTGATTTGTGCTTCTTGTCTGATGAAGAGTGAATGTGAACATAGCTCTCTCTCTCTCTCTCTCTCTCTCTCTCTCTCTCTCTCTCTCTCTCCCTCTCTCTCTCTCTCTCTCTCTCTCTCTCTCTCTCACTTTCATTCACTGTTTTTCACTCATGCCCTTCTTTTCTTTCTTTCTTTCTTTCTTTCTTTCTTTCTTTCTTTCTTTCTTTCTTTCTTTCTTTCTTTCTTTTATTTCTGTTATTTTCTAGCTGTCTCTCTTACTTTCACTCTCTTGCTGTCCCTCTTACTGTCATTCTCATTCTGTCTTACTCTGTCACTCATTCTGGCTCTCTTTCTTTCTGTTCGCCTCTCTTTCTCTCTCAGAATCTCTCTCTCTCTCTCTCTCTCTCTCTCTCTCTCTCTCTCTCTCTCTCTCTCTCTCCCTCTCTGTATTATTTAACTCTTTCACTCTCTCTGTCCATCTCTCTCTTTCTTTGACTCTCATGCTCATCTCTCTTTGTCAATCATATTGATTATAACACAACTCTCTCTCTCTCTCTTTATTTTTCTGCAGAGAAAAGTGCAGAACAGCCCAGCACTCCAAAAGCCCCCGCCTCTCCACATTTCTTGGTGCCTGCCTCTCCGTTAGTATCTGCCCCCTGTAAGCCATGTCCTGCGCTCTCGAGCTCACCGGCAGAGCACAAAGCCAGCCCCAAACCGAGCCCGGCTGAACCAAGTGCAGAATCCGAGGAGGAAAAAGCCAAGAAACTGCTCTACTGCTCACTGTGTAAAGTGGCTGTCAACTCCCTGTCGCAGCTGGAGGCTCACAACACAGGTGCACCAAACATTTGGCAACTTTCTCTCAAATCTCCCTTGTGTTCGTCTCTCTCATTAGCACAGACTGCTCAGGACGGCCGCCGCTCCTGAGCACCAGGTCTCTTGCTCCCTGTTGTGTTCGTTCTGTCACCAGGACATGTTTCTTCAAGTCGGAAAAAAAAATCCCCCGAAGTGTTAATTGATATGTTTGGGATGCTTGACAAGATACGATTTAAATCCAAGCTAAATATAAACTTCGCGATCCTGCTTATTTCCATGACGTCGAAGGAACATCTCGAACTTGCTGAGAGAAACTTGATATTTTTGGGTATGAGAGCCAAAGCTGCTAATGACTAAACACATGCAGGACTCACAGTGTTGAGTGTAAATTGCTTTTACATTGGATTCAGTGAAAGGATAGCGTGTCTTGAGCATCTGGCATCTGCATTTAAGCTGACACGTGATTTTGCAGATCCGAAATAATGAGCGGATGTTGTTGCTTTTGTTTATTATTCCTCATCTGTGTACGCTAGATGTTGTAGTTGCATCTGTCTCCTGGTTTATTGTTTTGATGCCTGCAGTTGTTGTCCGGTCTGGGCCAGGGTTTTTTCCCTTCCTTGGTCCTTTGTGCATGGTGTGATATATCTGACCTCTGGTGGGATTCGCTCTGGCAGATGTTTGTGTCGGTTGATGTTTGGGGTTGTTGTTCTTGCCGGTCTCAGATCTGCTGCACCGTGTTTAACAACCTGGTGGCTTTATGTGGAGTTTGGGGTGGCAGCGTCCAGTAACACTGCTGTCATACAGCCTGCACCGAGACCTACAGTGACTCTGACTTCTCAGCTACAGCAGTGAAATCAGCTAAAAGCTTTTGAACGGCAAGACATTCTAAGGAAATTGAATAATAATTGGTAGTAGCAGTACTACTACAATGCTACTACTGCTGCTGCTGCTGCTGCTGCTGATGATGATGATGCTGATGATGATGATGATGATGATGTTTATTATTCAAATTCGGATAAATGACTGACAAGTGACACAAGTTACCTATTTAGTTCCTCTAGGATTTTGTGATAGCAGAAATAAACACAAAATCAAATGTGTTGTTCAGTGGCATCAAAGATCAGAGGACCGTGCAAGTGGGTTTTTTTTTTAGTCTGGCAGACAGACTGACAGCTGGGCTGACTGATAGGCAGACAGACAGACTGATATAGGTAGACAGACTGACTGACAAGCTGACAGATAGATAGACAGACAGAATGACAGACAGATATATGGATTGATAGACAGACACACAGACTGACAAGTAGCCAGGCAGATAGATAGATATATGAATTGCTGGACAGACAGACAGACAGACAGACAGACAGACAGACAGAGAAACAGACAGTTAGATATCCTCAAGCATGTGTAAATGTCTATTTCATTAAACATACTGTATTTTTAAATTTTGATAAAAATAATTCTAATTCTAATGATCGAAAAATAACTTTCAAAGCTATGTGTTTTATAGAAAAGTATTTTTGTGAAAATAAAAAAGAGAAGGAAGATACGATGTGTCATTTGAGCCCACGCTGCTCAGTGACCAGAACATGAAGGTTAAACCCGGTTTATATAATAATTCCTGACAGCAGTGTGATCA
Source organism: Tachysurus vachellii (assembly GCF_030014155.1). Classification (NCBI taxonomy): domain Eukaryota; kingdom Metazoa; phylum Chordata; class Actinopteri; order Siluriformes; family Bagridae; genus Tachysurus; species Tachysurus vachellii. The sequence continues at coordinate 24,958,828 of NC_083467.1, forward strand.
TGCGGTCATGTGACATGTTGGCTCTGATCTGTCACGGCAGGTTCAAAGCACAAAACCATGCTGGAGGCGAGGAACGGAGCCGGCCCCATTAAAGCCTACCCTAGACCTGGCTCCAAACTCAAAATGCAGGCCAACGTTCTAAAGGGTTCGGGATTACAGAACAAGACGTTCCACTGCGAGATCTGCGACGTCCACGTCAATTCAGAAATCCAGCTCAAGCAGGTGCGGGACTGAAAGCTACAAACTCACAGAAACGTTTCAGCCACAATGCCAAAAGTGACTTTAATTGTTAATTGTCTCCATCCATTAGCTTTCATAAGCTACCTAAAATAGTAAAGTTCAGTAACATTACCTATTGTTTTTATTTTTAATGAAATCTTGACTAAAAAATCCTGACAGTATATAACATTCTTATTAACATTTATTATAGGATTAATTCTTTAGCACTTGTAAAGATATTTTCTCAATATTGTCTAATTAGACAGCATTTCCTCTTCTTTCCTTTACGAGCATTGTTGTATGTTATTTAACATAACATTTAGAATGAAATTTCAGCCACTTACTATATATATATATATATATAGACTCAAACCCTGCTCCAGCATGACAATGCCTCCCTGCACAAAGCACAGAGTTCCGTGGAGACATAGTATGGAGCTTAAGGTTGGAGCAGAAGAACTCAATTGTCCTGCACAGAGCCCTGACTCTGACTCCTTTTGGGATGAACTGGAACACTGACTGAACTTCAGAACTCCTCACTATCTCAGCATCAGTGTCTGATCTCACTAATGCTCTTGTAGCTGAATGATCACAAATCCCCACAGTGACACTCTAACATCTAGTAGAAAGCTTTCATTGTGGTGCACTTGGCCAATCAAGCACCCTGACATTTACAAATGCTGACTTTGTGCCACTTTGATTATCAAGAGATAGAACATATTTTCTGCTGTCAAATCTCTTGACATTGTCGATTACATAACAGAGAGAAGAGCTTCTTATAACACTTAATGGGAATAAATATGTTAATGTCCATAGATTCGGAATGGATTTAGTGGGTGTTATGGTCAGGTGTCAACGATGCTCGCCATGTTCTATATATGTCCTGTGTATTCATGTAGATGATAATGCCCATGTTGATTGATTATTCTGATTAAGGAAGCAAACTAACACCTTAATGTTTGCTCTCAGTCCACGATTGACATGACTGTGTTTGCAGGGAAAACTGTAAAAACATTCTCTTTAATATTGTCATATTCAGCACAGTAAATGAGTTGAAAACAAAATGCTTGAATTAATTATTTTTTAATCTTTTTTTTTTTTTTTTTTTTTTTTAGCACATCTCCAGTAGAAGACACAAAGACCGGGTGGCAGGCAAACCTCTGAAGCCCAAATACAGTCCTTACAACAAGCAGCAGCGCAGCTCCAGCTCCCTGGCAGTAATGCATTATTTATCAACTTTGTAATCAAGCGCTTTCATCAAGAGATGCTCATGTGTCAGGGATCAGCGGTGTGAGCCAACCCGCGCACTAGTCTGCTCGCTAACAGATGCTAATAATATGTTCCAGGGTGGTTAATGTATCTAAATGTAAAAATACAACACTGAACTATGTGACCCCTCTTACATTACGGCACTTTTTAATTACGTGTATAATGTGAAACATATCCCGAAGCCAAATCTGTTGCTTCACAGTAAACTGGATGGAATGGCACCTGTCCTATATACATACAGTATATATACACACACACACACACACACACAAACATATATATGTACTGGATATACAGTCATGTAAAAAAGTTCTACTTGTAGATGAAAGTTATGTAAGTGCATGTAAACAACAACAAACACTTTGGCTTAAATAACCTCAATGAGACGTGTAGCCATCTATTAGTTTCTGACATCGACTGGAAGAAAGTTTCCCCCACTTCTTAATGCAGAACTCTTTCTGCTGTGTGAGGTTTGAGGGGTTTCTTGCATGTACAGTACGGTCCGTTTCAAATCACCACACAGGATCTCAATAGGATTTAGATCTGGGCTTTGACTAGGCCATTCCAGTCAAACTGGAAATTCTCAGTTTTTTACTTTTCAGCGAGTCCTTTGTGATTTAATGGAACGTGTTTGTCATGTTACAAGGTTTGACAGATGTTCTCACATGTTCCTTTAGTTCCTTTAGGTCTTGCTGCAGCAAAGCATCCTCAAATTATAACACTTCCACCTCCATGTTTAACAGTTGGTACTGTATGAGTTTTTTTTTCTGAAATGCTGTATTGAGTTTTTGCCACACATGCCCTTAGTTATGGTCTCATTTAGACTCATCTGTCCAAAGCACATTATTTCCAAAGTCTTGGCCTTTGTCTTTGTGTTCTTTCACAAACTTCAGTCTCGCCCTCATGTTTTTTTTAGAGAGTAAAAGTTTCCTCCTTTACACCTCCCATGAAAATTAAAGCGGTTCCGTCTCTGAGTGTAGATTCATGCACTTTGACATCAACTGCAGTAAGAGCTTGCCGTAGGTCTCATGATGATATTTTAGGGTGTTTGGAGACTTCTTTACAGCATCTTCCAGGGCTGAATTTGCTTGGACTGTCAGAGATGCGGGGATAAAAACAGACCCAAATGCAGGATAGCGTAAAAATAAACTGATTTATTAACTAAAAAACAAGGATTCGACACAACATGACAAGCGACATGACAAATAACGAGGATTCGGCTAAATACACATGACAATTAACACATAAGGAACCTGTGTGCAGAGGCTGGGAGGAATAAACAAGGGCGGGGAAGACACGTGACACAGAACATAAACAAAAGCACATGCCCCCTGGTTTAGGCTGAAGCTATCCTGCTGGGTCTTTAAGTGGCGGAATCCTTCTGTCAGTGGGCTGGTGATAAAAACAGACCCAAATGCAGGATAGCTAAAAATAAGCTGATTTATAAAACAAAAAACACAAAACAGAGACAAGGACTGGACACAAAACGACAAGATAACAAGACAAATAACGAGGATTCCGCACCACCATAGGCAACGCGGCATGGCTAAATACACATGACAATTAACACATAAGGAACAAGTGTGCGGAGGCGGAGAGGAATAAACAAGAGCGAGGCAGACACGTGAACACAGAACATAAACAAAAACACATGGCTAAAAGTCCGGGCTGGATCCTGACATGGACGTCCTGACCTAGCCTTGTTGCCAGTTATTTTAAATGTTCTCAACTTGCAAGTTTATTTTTCGGATAGTTGAATGGCTGATTACAAATTCCATTGAGATCTTTTTATGTCCCTTACCAGACTCATAAGCATCAACAATCTTCTTTCTAAAGGCTTCAGAGAGCTCTTTGGATCTCACTATGGTGATAGCTTTCACTTGACAAATTAAGTGCAAACCAAACTAAATATCTAAGGTTTAAATAAGACAAACCTTCTTCAAAACGATCTGTAACAACGTTCTAATAATTTACACCTAATGTTATACACCTGTAGATAATTTTGTTCAATTTATCTACAAATAAATGTGCGGGTGTCTTTACTTTTCCTCAAAAAAAATTAGATTTTTTTTTTAATTACGTTTTACAGATCAATTAAAAAAAAACTTTCTTTGGTATTTTTTCATTTATATTACTTTAATCCTCCAATATTGTTTAAATGAAGATTAAATGGCTGTATGTTTAACTATTTAAAAAAAAACAACTTTGTGTCCTAATTTTTCACATGACAATATCTGATCACGTTTTCATATTTTATTGTTACCATAGAAACAGCTCGTTCAAAGAGACATGCATGGTGGATTTGTTGAAGTTTTCTGTAATGTAAGGACCTGTCAGGGTAGCAGTCAGGAGAAATATAGGTTTTCAGATACAAGACCTTCTTCAGGGGGGCACGGTGGCTTAGTGGTTAGCACGTTGGCCTCACACCTCCAGGGTTGGGGGTTCGATTCCCGCCTCCACCTTGTGTGTGTGGAGTTTGCATGTTCTCCCCGTGCCTCGGGGGTTTCCTCCGGGTACTCCGGTTTCCTCCCCCGGTCCAAAGACATGCATGGTAGGTTGATTGGCATCTCTGGAAAATTGTCCGTAGTGTGTGATTGCGTGAGTGAATGAGAGTGTGTGTGTGTGTGCCCTGTGATGGGTTGGCACTCCATCCAGGGTGTATCCTGCCTTGATGCCCGATGACGCCTGAGATAGGCACAGGCTCCCCGTGACCCGAGTAGTTCAGATAAGCGGTAGAAAATGAAGACCTTCTTCAGGAGAAAAAGTGAAAAGAAAGGGAAAAAAGAGAGGATGATGAAGAAACGATTATTTATAGCTGCTTTAACTTGAGTGATAACCGGAACTGACTTGTATAAAAAGGTTAAATGTCATAATTTAATCGATAAAAAGTAACTCGGCTTCAGATCGGGATAAAGCCGCATCACACCACAGCTTCACTATTAAAACTGCACGTGATTTATTCTTCTCTCAGCTACTTATCCTTTAATCAGCTGCTCTTAGGCTTCCATTCTAACGAGTTTGGGGTAAACAGACTTTTGGTTATTAAAATAGAGATTAAATAGATTTTAGGTTGAGAAACACTGGAGTATTCTGTTCAATGCGCAGTCACACTACAAGTTTTATTCCAGTAACTTTCATTTACCACCGAAGACGTTTTGCGTTTAATTTTGGTGAACTCTCACCTGCGATTTCGTATCATGGCGTGACACCGTCACGTTGTATAGGACACAGCTTTAAAAGTATATTAAATAAACATCAAAAGAAAAGCTGCCAGATTTGTGCTATATGTTAACTATTTGCACAATTATTTTGTATTTGCTTCTATGATCCTGAAATATTTATATATTTATATAAACTCGGTGATGTGTGATGTCATATCCGGTCGCCTCCCACAATTGCAGTAGCCTCCAAAGAAGTTCAGAATTAACACTACAGAACATTTAGTGTGACTGCACCTTTAATGCTATTTAAAAGAAAATAAAGAAACAAACATTTATTATACAAGTTTTCTTTATAAAATAAATCTGTGTTGTTTCTTTGTGTGTTCAGGCTAAGCTTGCTCTTCAGAAGGACCTCGTGAAACCCATCTCCCCAGCCTTCATCTCTACTCCGTTCTCCTCCACCACGATTCCGTCCATCTCGCTCCACCCGCGCCCCAACACCTCCATCTTTCAGACTCCGGCACTGCCAGCCTCCTTCCTGCGAGGGGCACCGGGACCCATCCGGCCCTCCAGCAGCTCCATCCTCTTTGCCCCATACTGAGTAATTCTGAGTGGCGAGAGGCTGATACTTTCCAACCTCTGACCTTTGACCTCTCAGGCATGGAATACTCAAAGACATGTTTTTTTTTTTTTTAATAGGAAACTTTTTGATGGTCCAAGTCCTCATGTGCTACGGGAGGAAGAGTGTTTTTGGATTCTTGTAGAATTGAAAAAAAAAAAAAATCCTCTTCCTCTCAATGGTCCAAGTTTTCATGAGGTGCTCGGGGTGTGGTTGGAAATAACTAAAAAAAACCCTGCTTCCTGATTGACTTGAATGATCGTGGTCTTCCTCTTCAATGGAACAGACACTTCTGGAAATAAAGAAAATAAAAAAGTTTAACAATCACGAACCTACAACAATCAGATGCTACGTGTTGCGTTGAGTGGCTCGATGTGGTCAGGGAAAGTGTGCTGTCTCGTATCGTGTAGTCGATGATGCTATGATGTCCTAGACTTTGTCCCTCTTCCACGTTTAGTCTTTTTTTTTTGTTTCATTTTGTCTTTTTTTTTTTTTTTTTAATGTCGTTGTGTAGTTTCTTTATTCAGCCTCTGAAGGAAATTTCATTGGTGACTCATCTCCTTCACACACGCACACTAAAAATCCTATTTTCATTGAAATGAACACAGACTCATTTCTTTATATGGAGCTATCACAGAGTCCCCATTTTAATTTTCATTCTAACAATTCTTCAAAACTAGTCATTTTGAATTATTTAGATTTTCTTTTATTAAAAAAGACCCACAGGGTTCCCATCTCTTGTTTCCTCAGTTCTTACACACACTATTACACCAGAGCTGATGCTGATTTCTATCTTCATTTTCCTTTTTATTTTGAAAACCCTGAAAAACGATTATGTCCATATGTTGTATTTTCCAGACAATAATTCGCTCCACATAAGACACAATCCGGTAAATGCTCTCTGCTTAAGACAGCTTTATGATTTTGTGGTTAACACATTTGTCCCACACCTACAGGTTTGATTCCTGTCTCTGCCCAAACTCCACATTCTCCCTGTGTTACTCCCACAGTCCTCAACCAGTCCCCAGGCTCCCCATGACCCTGAAAGCCTGACAAAATTCTCATGTCATAAAATAATTTTTTGGTCTTGAGTTAAACGCATAATGCAACATGCTCACCAGTGGCCACTGCTTCTTGTTTAAAAGCCACCAACTGAAGGACAGCATACTGTAGTATTACTATTTTACTGGTACAAATATCATAAAATGATTATAAAAATGGAACAACTGCTAAATATATACTGTAATACAGATGTGTACAAATGTGATAGTATAGCTTCACATACAGTAACAGAAATTGCTATATAACTTACATTTATGGCATCTGGCAGACACCCTTATCCACAGCAACTTACATTTCATCTCATTTTTTAGACAACGGAGCAATTGAGGGTGTAGGGACTTGCTCAGGGGCCCAGCAATGCAGCTTGATGGACGTGGGATTTGAACTTGTAACCTTCCAATCAGTAGTCCAACACCTTAGCCCTAACCCCCAACTGATTGGTTTGTTATACAAACCAAGGGCCTGGATCACACTGAATGACGAGGTCATAATTTTTGTTAATCACAGCTCTATCAATAACAGACCTCCAATCATGTAATCTGACACGAAGAACATCTCACACAGTTAGATATAGAATTTGTAAACCTCATGATGCAGCTTTTAAGAAGGAGTCAATAAATATTTGCATTGTCCAACTAGTGACACTAATTTCCCTAACATGTTTAGCTTAGTAATGTTTGATATTGCTTTAAAATGGTGGTTTAGTGTATTCTCTTGATGTAGTCCAGTTTTTTTTTTGTCCTGGGTGCCGTCAGAACTGTATTGTTTCCTGGTCATTCTCTCATCTCTACACTGAGGCTAATTTTATGATGGAAAATTCCTACGCTATCACCAAGCTAATGTTAATTTAGCACAAGGGGCTGAGCCCTGGCAGTCTCTAAGTCCTGAACCCTGCTGTTCCATTATCTGAAATCAGCCACATGTTCTGTTTGCTAACTCTAACTAGCCTGCATTATTTATTTGACATTTTAGCTGAAATTAAAAAGTTAGCTAGCTAATATCACTGTAAAATAATAGCTCTATATCCTATAGCTAGCTGGCCAGCATTATCAAGACAGGTAATTGAAATGCTTTAATCAATTAGCAGGCAAAAAAAAGTAAAACAGTTTACACTAAAAGGGGTGTCAGAAGGGTAGCTAAGCATAAAGCTAGTTAGCTACAGTAGCAAGGCATCATCTTCATAGCCTAATGAGCTAGCTAGCTCAAAACTGTAGTCCTCTGGCAAACAGACACGTGTACCTGATGAAAAACCCCTGTAAATAGTGCTAATACAGTCAGATCCTGGCATATTTCATGGATTTCTGCTATATAAATAGCAGTGTTAGCACTCAGGCAAGAGAAATGTCTCTTATCGTCTGGAAAATACAGTAAAATTATTTTTACACACACACCGTAAATATACATTTGATTCTATCTTGTTTCCCAATTTTTATTATAAACTCCTGGGCTCATATTCATGAAAATTCTTAATTCTTAGAAATGTGGTTGTTTCCCCTTAAAATTAAAGAGAAGGTCCTAAATAAAAGTTGTTATAAAAACATCTTAACATTAAACCATTAAAAGAGCATCTAATCCATATAACCATTAAAAGAGCTTTTAAGGGCAAAAAGTGTTAGGAGTCGTGAGGAGGACTTTTAAGAGGTTTAAGAGTTTCTTTATCAGAGGAGAAAATGGCCGAAAGGTGAAAAGGGAGAAGAAATGTATTGTATACAATATTTAATAATGATAGTGAGTTAATAAGAGGGTACAGATTAGATCGTGTAAGGATTATTTTTGTGACCAATCAGATTAAGAGATTACATCTTAGACAGCACAGAAATTACATTATATATATGCCGTGTCTGAGATGTTATATATATTTATATATATATTTATATAATATATATATATTGTACCGCCATGTCATTTATAGATACCATAGTGTCAGAAATAATATAATTTGTCTCTGTGACATTTCTGCACTGTGTCAGAGATGTTTACATTTGCATTACATTTATTACATTTATAACAAACAGATTTTAGCGCATCGCTAATATGATCGGACACAAACGTAATCCCTACACGATATAGTCTCAAATATCTTAACATATAGACAATGTGAAGGTTTATAATAGACCATATTTTAAAATCGCTCCTATTATTTTTTGTTATTGGACAACCAATCACAGTCTTCAAAATAATGTGTCAGACCTAGTAACAGGTTTAGCCCCGCCTCTTCTCTAAGATAAAAGTTGTTGTATTTTTCTTGAGATTGGTCCAGAATCACTCTTAAGATAAGATTTAAGCTAAATTAAAAGCTCTCTGCGATCATTCTTAGAATCTTTATGAATACGGGCCTAGATGTAAGAGTTAAACCCACTGTTGTTCATTTCTGTGTAAGATCCTCATTTGGACCTACACTGCACTAACTCTGCAGCTCTAACAATGCAATAATGTACAGAAAGTTCGCTATCGATATTCTCCGTAGTGTATTTAATGTTTACCTAAATTGCAATACTTGTACCTAGGTTGCAATACTTGTTGTATTTTATGGAGTGGAGGAGGTGCTAAGAGACATAGATACAATTTATTTGTATTTTTAAAAAGAAATTCTCTGAAAAAGAGAAAACCCTTATTCAACAGAGAATTCTTTATATCATAGATCATGATATGTATGTATGAGAGGATGTACAGAACAATATTTCTTTTTCAATAAAAATAATATATTTGAATGATTTTCCTTCCCCACTGATAATGTACAGTACTTTTTGTTTCTGTGAACATAAAATACATATTTGAAATTTAATTTTTTTTTTTTTGAAGATAATAGTTTCTAATAGAAAGCAGCTTTTAGAATAAAGAGCATGCTTGATTTAAAAAAAAAAAAAAAAAAAAAAAAAAAAAACTAATTAATATGATGTGAAATGTACAGTATTTATTTTCAGAAACTTTTTTATGATCCTGAATATTTTTTTTGCTTTATTCTGTGGAGTTTGATGTGTGCCGGTTGTTGTGTTTTACCTTGTGTTTCTTTTATTAAAGCCTCCAGGTTAGTGCTTTTTATGTGGATTTATTGGATTGTGTTATAATATACATAAGGTTAAATTCCCTGAGGCGTGAACCGTGTAAAATTAGCAGCTGGTATCCGAACACTGCAGCCTGTGGACATGGAAGTCCAAAACTAAATTTGTAAACTTTTTTAATCCTTTTCTAATTCCAAACAGATCAGAATGAAACTCGAGGGCTGTTAAATGTAACATGACTTATTGATTCGTCAAGGAAGACAAGATAGACTAGAACGGCATCATGGTGTGCCACGATTAGGAAATTTGTAATGGTGACACCATTAATATGTGTATGAAACATTAATAGACATTAATAGCGTCAGATGTAAACAGTCCCTTTGCTCCAGTGACTCCGCCCCCTTTCTGAAGCTACACAGTAACATTGGTTTACTAGGTTACAGACTACAGCATACCATCAACCTAAAACTCTGTTCGGGGTTTTATATTTTTTAATATACACAATAATCTAACAGGATAAAATAAGTGATAGTTTGGGTGTATCAGTAAGAGGGAGGGCTTCACCTTTCGCCTGATGTGACTCGGACATCTAGGTGAAATTCATTCCATTCCAATTCATTCAGTCCGAGAACAGAAACGTCTTGATGTAGACCTCCCTCTTACCCTGAGAGATGGTGGGAATATTCGTGCAGCGATCAGAGAAAACCAGGTGCCATGCGAGGAGTGACAAGAAATATTATTTTTCCTTGATGTATTCATACATTTAAATCAAATTCTTGTTAATAAAAGATTTAGATAAACAACTAACATCTACACTTTTAATAAAAGCTTACTTCTTAGTCCATTGACCTTTAAACATTCTGATTTCCTCCTAATTTGTAATCCTAATTTTTTTTTTTTTTTTGCCTTAATGATTAGCAAGATTGCCTTGCACCAGGGGTTTCATCCGTCCTGGTCCAAAGTCATGCTTTGTGTTCTAATCAGCATCTCTGAATAGTTTATAGTTTGTAAATGAGTAACTGAGTGTGTGAGATTTTGCCATGTGATGAACTGGTACCAGGGGGGCACGGTGGCTTAGTGGTTAGCACGTTCTACATGCATGGTAGGTTGATTGGCATCTCTGGAAAAATTGTCCGTAGTGTGTGATTGTGTGAGTGAATGAGAGTGTGTGTGTGCCCTGCGATGGTTTGGCACTCCGTCCAGGGTGTATCCTGCCTTGAAGCCCGATGACGCCTGAGATAGGCACAGGCTCCCCGTGACCCGAGGTAGTTTGTATAAGAGGTAGAAAATGAATGAATGAATGAACTGGTACCATGTACAGGGTGTCCCCTGCTTTGTGCCCCGAGTCCCGTGGGATAAACTCGAGGCTCCCTGAGACCCTGTATATAAGCGCTACAGAAATTGGATGGATGGATATTTGGTCACCTTCCAATTTCCAAATGTAACAAGGCTCAACAGAGGATCTGCTAGAAAATACCAGTCATTAAATTAAAGCCAGTTTTTTTCATACACTAAACTGTTCTGCTTCCATAGGTATGAAATAATTTACTGGGCTTTCTTTAATTGAATCATAAGAACATGTAGCTACAGCATTATCTAGAACATGCTGGGATTTATCTAGAAGATTTTGAACCTTCCTTTAAAGAGCAAAACATTCAAAATTGGTCATCCACATTGCTCTGAAAAATCACTCATAGATAAAGAGTGTGTTTTGAAAAATATCCTACTTTATCATTGTATGCTGAATGTTGAACCAAAGTAATAAAATGTTTATTCATTTGGTAGAAACTTTTAGAAACCTTTCAGTTTCAGAAGCTGAAAATCCTAACCAGTGAAGAAGCCACTGCTACAGTATATATAGTGGAGATATATTGAGAAAATCTCAATGATCGCCGTGACATTATCTGTGGCATTGGTGTTGGTTTGAGTTTTTCAGAAACTGCTGATCACTTGGGATTTTCATACATATCTCAATCTGAGAAAAAACAAAAAAAAACAAAAAAAAACATTGCTTTGTGTTCAGAAATGCCTTAGTGAGAGAGAATTACCAGACTTGTTCTAGCAGTCAAACAGGATAAAATAATCACTCTTTACAGCCATGGAGAGCAGAAAATCATCTCAGAATGCACAACACATGAAAAGCAGAGGAGCTGCACCGCAGAAGTCCATGTCAGGTTCTATTCCTGTCAGCCAAGAACAAGTATCCGAGGCTAAAATGGGTATCGAGTCAAAAATTGGGCAAATGAAGATTGGAAAAACATTGTCTGGTCTTTTTCAATGTCACTGAGTTTCTAAACTGATGTTCTTTCTACAGTCACTCGCCAAAAACCTGTCTAAGCTCAAAAGGGCGATCATTCATTCATTCGTTCGTTCATCTTCTACCGCTTATCTGAACTACCTCGGGTCACGGGGAGCCTGTGCCTATCTCAGGCGTCATCGGGCATCGAGGCAGGATACACCCTGGACGGAGTGCCAACCCATCGCAGGGCACACACACACACACACACTCATTCACTCACGCACTCACACACTACGGACAATTTTCCAGAGATGCCAATCAACCTACCATGCATGTCTTTGGACCGGGGGAGGAAACCGGAGTACCCGGAGGAAACCCCCCGAGGCACGGGGAGAACATGCAAACTCCACACACACAAGGCGGAGGCGGGAATCGAACCCCCAACCCTGGAGGTGTGAGGCAAACGTGCTAACCACTAAGCCACCGTGACCCCCAAAAGGGTGACCAAACAACTTTAAATGCATTTTACATGCTTTACATTTTTTATTGCTATTAATCAGAATAGATGCAATGGAATAACTCTTTCTCAAGGAACCGCTGAAGAACATTGAAATGTTAGAAAAATCTGACATAGATAATAAATTGTATGCTTTATTTACACTATACTTATACAGTACACCATGGGCTACTATATTTGATTCATATGTTTATTATATTATTAAATAATAAAATATTATTGTTTGTGTGTGTGTGTTTTCAAGTAAATTTACACAGTCTGTAACATTTCAAGAGAGAATTCTAAGCTTGCTCTCTCTTTTTGCTCTGGATTTATTTATTTATTTATTTATTTTTTTAACATTTTTTTCTTCCTCTCATAGCCTGAATCCCAGAGCACTGAGACTGGGGAGAGAGAGAGAGAGAGAGAGAGAGAGAGAGAGAGAGAGAGAGAGAGAGAGAGAGATGTGTTTTGGTCTTTAACACAATTGACATTTTTACAGGAAAAGCACTAGAGGAACAAACCTGTAATTAATAAGAGAATATTTAATTAATTCCTGCTTTTTAATCCCTGCATTTTTTAAACATTTTTTTATCGGCTCTGTCTGGAACTGAAGCTCATTTTGCTTCCTGATTTAATCCAAGCTTTTAATCTCAGAACTCAAACTAAGAAAACACTTTTACTGCACTTGGTTTTTTCTTTTCTGCTTTATATATAGTAATATTTCACTTAATTGTTTAGTGACAGCATCGGACAGCCTCTGCTTGAAGATGACGCTTAGCTGCCAGCTAAATTACATCTGCCAGGCCTGAAATAAAAAATCTGACAGCTTGTCAAGTTAACAGAAAAGTCTGCTGTATTACATCTCTGTAGCACTCTATAAATAGCAGGAAGAAAAGTGTGAGTCAGTGGAATTGTGGACTGCTTGTGAAGGTTGTGCAGTGGTTCTGCTTGTTTGCTGCTAAGGAGGAGAAGGTTGTGGGTTCAGTTCCCTACAGTGACAGAGAGCTGCTTCAGGATAACACACAGATCCTCAATATAAATATATTCACTCTTTTCTTCTTCTTCTCTCTCTCCCTCTCTCTCTCACTCTTTTCTTCTCTCTCTCTCTCTCTCTCTCTCTCTCTCTCTCTCTCTCTGTATTCATGATTGTTATTTCAATCTTTTCTTTCTTTTTTATCTGTCATTCGCTCTCTTTTCTTTCTGTCGTCCATCTCTGTACTTTTTAGTCTGTCTTTCTGTCTGTCATTTTAACAATCTCTTTTTTTCTTTCAGTCCTTTTGGCTCTCTGTTATTCTCACTCTGGCTCACTCTGTCTCTCAGTTCAGTTTATAAAAGCTTCTTGACTTGAATTACCAGTGAAGAAGGAAGTGCAGTCCTTTCTCCACCTCACCTCATATACAGTGAGCCCAGTTTCTGTTCTCTGGCCAGGCAGATTTTGCTGTGTTACAGGTTCTCCCAGGTCTCCTTTGTTCTAGGTTTTCCTGTCTTTAAGGTTCTCCGGAGTCTCCTGGGTTCCAGGTTCCTGTATTTTGAGCTCTCCTGCATTCCAGGGTCTCCTGTGTTCCAGGTTTTCCTTTGATTCTAGATTTCCTGCGTTCCAGGTTCTCCAGGGTTTTCTGTGTTTCAAGCTCTCCAGCATCTCCTGTGTTCCAGGCTCACCGAAGTCTCTTGTGATCCAGGTTCTTTAGGGTTTTCTGTGTTCCAGGCTCTCCAGCATCTCCTGTGTTCCAAACTCACCAGAGTCTCTTGTGACCCAGGTTCTTTAGGGTTTTCTGTGTTTCACGCACTCCGGGGTCTCCTGTGATTCAGGTTCTTTAGAGTTTCCTGTGTTCCAGGCTCTCCTGCATCTCCTGTGTTCCAGGTTATTTAGGTTCTCCTGCATCAGCACTTGTCTATGGTGAGTCTCAGCCTGTACTTGGTCAGGATAATTCTCTGCTTTATATCTCTAATGGTGACGAGATACACTGCCTGTACATTCTCTCTCTTCAGGGCCTGACAGCAGCATAGTCCAGACTGGGTTTGGGTTTGGGTTTGACTGAGTGCTCGTTGGGGGCACGGTGGCTTAGCGGTTAGCAAGTTCACCTCACACCTCCAGGGTTTGGGGTTCAATTCCCGCCTCCGCCTTGTGTGTGTGGAGTTTGCATGTTCTCCCCGTGCCTCGGGGGTTTCCTCCGGGTACTCCGGTTTCCTCCCCCGGTCCAAAGACATGCATGGTAGGTTGATTGGCATCTCTGGAAAATTGTCCGTAGTGTGTGAATGAGAGTGTGTGTGTGCCCTGCGATGGGTTGGCACTCTGTCCAGGGTGTATCCTGCCTTGATGCCTGATGACGCCTGAGATAGGCACAGGCTCCGTGTGACTCGAGGTAGTTCGGACAAGCGGTAGAAAATCAGTGAGTGAGTGAGTGCTCGTTTATTTGATTAGATGTCGGTGAGACTGCTGTGTGTTAGTGAGTCTCAGGACCTGCTGATTGAGGGAACTGGTTTTCTGCTTTTCTCTGCCTTTCTCCATCACTCATTCTCAATTTCATCTTTTCTTCTGTCTCTTTTTCTCATTTATTTTCTAGTTGTCTCTCTTTTGCTCTCATTCTCTTTTCTTTCTGTCATTGTCACTGTCATTCCCATTCCGTCTTCCTCTGTCACTGTCTTTCTCTGTCACTCATTCTCACTCTCTTTTCTCTATGTCCATCTCTCTTTGTCTTGTGTCTCCAGACTCTCTCTCTCTCTCTCTCTCTCTCTCTCCCTCTCTCACACACACACTCCTATTCCGTTTCTCAGTTCAATCAATTCAACAATGCTTTATTGGCACGAATGTTACAGGTAACATTACTGCCAGAGCAGCAGACTGTAACAGTTTAACACTATCTATGCTTATACTGTACAACACACACACACACACACACACACACACACACACACACACACAATTACGTTACAATTCCAATTACAAGTAAACACAGATCAAATAAATAAATAACAGAATCTGTAACTAGGCAAACAGAAGTAAATAATTAGGTTAAGTTCAGGACGTTTGGTGTCTCATTCAGTGTCTCATTCAGTGTCTCATTCAGTGTCTCACTCAGTGTCTCACTCTCCCCCAGGCTGTGACATTCTCCAGAATATTCCATATCATCTGGTAATTGGCAGAAATGTAAAATTTTGCTTCTCATTTTGTCAAAAACTTTCTTTTGTGCTAAGATTTTTCACTGTGGAGGAGGAAATGAAGTTCTGTCTCAAACTCAGCGCTTGTACAGTAAGTGCAAAGTTCTTCTGTGTCAGCGCTTCTCCCGGTGAGACTGTACTCGCTCAGCCTGTACTCACTCAGGAGCTGTCTCTGCTTTAGAATTCAGTTCACTTCACTTCTTTACTGGCATGAATGTTAGAAATCACATTGTTGCCAGCGCCGGTAGATTAAACGTAGAGTTATACAGTTCATACATATATCTGCATTTATAGAGAAACAATACAAACAAACAAAAAAAACTAAGAAGTAAAGAACATATTGTGTATAATCATGGTGTGTGTGTGTATATATATATAACTTATATTTCTGACAGTGAAAAGACACTCTGTGGGGCACGGTGGCTTAGTGGTTAGCACGTTCGCCTCACACCTCCAGGGTTGGGGGTTCGATTCCCGCCTCCGCCTTGTGTGTGTGGAGTTTGCATGTTTCCCCGTGCCTCGGGGGTTTCCTCCGGGTACTCCGGTTTCCTCCCCCGGTCCAAAGACATGCATGGTAGGTTGATTGGCATCTCTGGAAAATTGTCCGTAGTGTGTGATTGTGTGAGTGAATGAGAGTGTGTGTGTGTGTGCCCTGCGATGGGTTGGCACTCCGTCCAGGGTGTATCCTGCCTTGATGACCGATGACGCCTGAGATAGGCACAGGCTCCCCGTGACCCGAGGTAGTTCGGATAAGCGGTAGAAGATGAATGAATGAAAAGACACTCTGCTAATTTATTCACTCTGTTTAGGGCCTGACAGCAGCGAAAGCCACATTGGGGTTAGACCTGAGTGTCCCAGTACTTCAGAGTCGCTCCAATTTATTTGATTTTGATTAGAATTTGGTGACCAGTGCTGGTCTGAGACTGCTGTGTGTTAGGGGCTAGTGTACTAGCAGTGTTTTGGTGATTAGTGTGATGTGGTTAGGGATTAGTGCTTTAGTGGTTTGAGTGCTAGTAGTTTGGGAGTTAGTGATTATTGTGTTAGTTGTGTGTGTGTTGGTGGTTAGTGTTCTGTGATTAGTGTGTTAGCGATTAGTGTGCTGATGTTAGTGATTCATGTGTTTGAGCGATTAGTATGCTAGTAGTTTGTGTGTTAGTGGTTAGTGTGCTGATGTTAGTGATTCATGTGTTAGTGATTAGTATGCTAGTAGTTTGTGTGTTAGTGGTTAGTGTGCTGATGTTAGTGATTCATGTGTTAGTGATTAGTATGCTAGTAGTTTGTGTGTTAGTGGTTAGTGTGCTGATGTTAGTGATTCATGTGTTAGTGATTAGTATGCTAGTAGTTTGTGTGTTAGTGGTTAGTGTGCTGATGTTAGTGATTCATGTGTTAGTGATTAGTATGCTAGTAGTTTGTGTGTTAGTGGTTAGTGTGCTGATGTTAGTGATTCATGTGTTTGAGCGATTAGTATGCTAGTAGTTTGTGTGTTAGTGGTTAGTGTGCTGATGTTAGTGATTCATGTGTTAGTGATTAGTATGCTAGTAGTTTGTGTGTTAGTGGTTAGTGTGCTGATGTTAGTGATTAATGTGTTAGTGATTAGTATGCTAGTAGTTTGTGTGTTAGTGGTTAGTGTGCTGATGTTAGTGATTCATGTGTATGAGCATTTAGTATGCTAGTAGTTTGTGTGTTAGTGGTTAGTGTGCTGATGTTAGTGATTCATGTGTTACTGATTAGTATGCTAGTAGTTTGTGTGTTAGTGGTTAGTGTGCTGATGTTAGTGATTCATGTGTTAGTGATTAGTATGCTAGTAGTTTGTGTGTTAGTGGTTAGTGTGCTGATGTTAGTGATTCATGTGTTAGTGATTAGTATGCTAGTAGTTTGTGTGTTAGTGGTTAGTGTGCTGATGTTAGTGATTCATGTGTTAGTGATTAGTATGCTAGTAGTTTGTGTGTTAGTGGTTAGTGTGCTGATGTTAGTGATTCATGTGTTAGTGATTAGTATGCTAGTAGTTTGTGTGTTAGTGGTTAGTGTGCTGATGTTAGTGATTCATGTGTTAGTGATTAGTATGCTAGTAGTTTGTGTTAGTGGTTAGTGTGCTGATGTTAGTGATTCATGTGTTAGTGATTAGTATGCTAGTAGTTTGTGTGTTAGTGGTTAGTGTGCTGATGTTAGTGATTCATGTGTATGAGCATTTAGTATGCTAGTAGTTTGTGTGTTAGTGGTTAGTGTGCTGATGTTAGTGATTCATGTGTTACTGATTAGTGTTTGAGTGTTTAGTATGCTAGTAGTTTGTGTGTTCATGGTTAGTGTGCTGCGATTAGTGTGTTAGTGTTTAGTATGCAAGTAGGTTGTGTGTTAGTTGTTAGTGTGCTGATGTTAGTGATGGGTGTGTGAGTGTTTAGTATGCTTAGTAGTTTGTGTGTTCATGGTTAGTGTGCTGTGATTAGTGTGTTAGTGTTTAGTATGCAAGTAGGTTGTGTGTTAGTTGTTAGTGTGCTGATGTTAGTGATGGGTGTGTGAGTGTTTAGTATGCTAGTAGTTTGTGTGTTGGTGGTTAGTGTGCTGTGATTAGTAATTAAAGTTTTAGTAAATAATGTGTGAGTGTTTTCTAGTTTGCGTGTTAGTGGTTAGTGTGCTGGGGTTGTGATTAGTGTGTTAGTCTTTGGTGTGTTACTAGTTAGCATGCTAAGGGTTCGTGTGTTATGGGTTAGTGTTTCAGTTAATATGTCAGGGGTTAGTATGCTAGTGATTAGTGTGAGTGATTAGAGTGTTTTTGATTAGTTTGTGAGAATGTTTAGTGTTAGTGATTAATATGCTAGATGTTAGTGGTAATGTGTTATGGGTTAGTGTGCTAATGGTTAGTGAGCTTTTTTAGTGGTCAGTGAGGTAATTGTTAATGGTTAGTGTGTTAGTGATTAGGCTTTTCACATGACATGAAATCCAATTATTATTAAATATAATCATTTTACAGAATTCATAAATAATGCTAAATAATTATACAGAGGTTTTTCTCCAATATTTCCCAACAAAAAGCCTAAACCTCTAGACTACATCCAGATTGTTTTTTTCACAGCTTTCACCTTCAGAATGTCTTTTTTGCTCCTGCACCCTGTTTCTCCATCTGGTCATTAACATTCTCTGTAGATGTGCGCTCTTGGCACTAATGAAACGTCCCTTCTTGACATTTTTATCCAGCATCTCTCCCAGGCTTCCCTGGTGCATCTTCATTGTCCAGGTAATGAAATACAGAAGTGATTATTCATCCTCTCTCCACAGACGATGTAATGCGATGACAGTCGTGTTATGTCTCAGATCGGAGACGCACCGACACTTCGAACACTGATTAGCTTCGACTGGCCTTCATCTCCGTCTTTCATTATCATCCCCATTGTCCACGTCTCAGGATGAGGAAGAGCAAAGGCACTGTTGATGCTTTTGATGAACATTGTTAGGTCTAACCTTTGTAGCTTGGGTGAGGTCATGGAAATGGAAATGAGCCTAGCGTGCTTTGCTCTAAAACCCTTCATCACTTCTGCATCTAATTTGGCAGTTGATTCAAGGAATGAGAAGAAAGACATAAAATGAGGCTTAAGTTAAATTCATGTCTATAGTAACAGCTCATTAACTGTGATTGGTATGACAATGTACAATGTACAAAAAGGCAATGTATAAAATCTTTGTCTAATATTAAACAAATTACTCTCTCACTCACTCATTTTCTGCAGTACCGCTTATCCGAGCTACCTCGGGTCACGGGGAGCCTGTGCCTCAGGCGTCATCGGGCATCAAGGCAGGATACACCCTGGACGGAGTGCCAACCCATCGCAGGGCACACACACACTCTCATTCACTCACGCAATCACACACTACGGACAATTTTCCAGAGATGCCAATCAAACTACCATGCATGTCTTTGGACCGGGGGAGGAAACCGGAGTACCCAGAGGAAACCCCCGAGGCACGGGGAGAACAAGCAAACTCCACACACACAAGGCGGAGGTGGGAATCGAACCCCCAACCCTGGAGGTGTGAGGCGAACGTGCTAACCACTAAGCCACCGTGCACCTCTTTAACAAATTAATAATTTGTTATTTATGTTTGAGTTGTTCTGTAAGACGATGCTTATTGAACGTTTATGGAAGAAGTCAACTTATAAATGGATGAAAAGCAGGACATTCATTACTGTAAACAGTTATAATCTTTTGCTTAATATATCAAAAAGATTTGTAAATTCCTTTAAAGGTGAAATTTTGGTGAAATTGTTGTTCCTTCTTTCTTTTCATTTGACAAACTTTCATATTTAAAGTCAAAAGTAATATTTCTGAAATATATTCATTGCCATGTACACTGGAATAAAATATTGTGCAGTACCTAGTTTTTCAATCTGGTTTTAATGCCGGATTCCTTTCCTGACTCAACCATCCCCATCTCATCTGGGGTTTGGGACCTGCACTGGGAATGCAGTGTCTTGTTTAACCACAGTAATTCAGTTTGATTCCTGGCCTCAGCGATGAGAGTACTGAGGCTAACCACTAGTCCTTCAGGGAGCCCTAAGCTAACTGTTATATAACGTGTTTTATTTCTTAATTACCACAGTACTGCAAATATGGAACTGGATAGCTTACTTAATGCCCTTTAACTATTAATATTGTGTTGTTGAAACCAGAATCTTATGCTAAGCTTAAAATGAAATTCTAATTAGAATTAGCCTGTCAGACTTGAGCAAACTTAGTCAAGATGACTACAGGTACAAAGAACACAATTGTAACAAGAAGAAATAGCAAACACACCAAAATGGCAGGTAAAAGTGTGTGTGTGTTTTTTTAGGGTCCTTGTCACTACTTGTAGCATGAGGCAGTACCTGCAACCCACTTGTGCCCCTTTTCCACCGAGGCAGTTTGAGTGCTGGTTCGGAGCCAGAGTCTAATTTAGAACCAGTGCTTTCTTTCTCGTCAGGTAAATCACCGGCTCTAAACCAGGAAAAGTGGTTCTTATGTAGCACCAAAACGTTGCTGGTCTAGACTTAAGAACCACTTGTGTCAGGGGCTGTGGGCGGGGCTGTGGGCGGGGCTACTGTTAGCGCATTTGATAAAATACCTTAAGTATACTAATGTTTAATACACTTTTACTTTACCACAATATGATCAATTATCAGCACACATGATAGTAGGTAGCTACATGCTAAGGCTAAGTTTTTTCTGTGTTAATGATAAAATAATGTTATTTACTTTCTCGATAACAACCTCCGTTTATACAGATTACATGGAGCTGCACGTACACGTTGGATTCGCCCCGTTTGGGTGTTAATGTAGGTTCACAAAGCCATGAGCATTAACAGTAAAGCAACATCCACCACTGATTTGTTTGTGTTTGCCGCTGCTGCGCTAACGTTGCTGTGTAACGTGACACGTATACAGTGACGTGAGACTCGGCTCTGTGACAACTCTCTAGCTGATGGAAAGGCAAACCGGTTCTTAGAAGGTTCGCCAGTGGAACCAACTTTGAACCAGCACCAGCACTAGCTCTGAACCACCACCCGGTTCTTTTTGGTGGAAAAAGGGTATTGGTTGGACAGGTAGTCCAGCTAATCCAGGATGGCACAGCCATCAAGTAGGATGCAAGTAGGTTTGGGTTTCTACAAGCACAAGAGCATGAACGAGACACAGGGAGATGAACCATTACACAATGAAAGCTAGACAGGTTTTTAGAAGGGCAAGAACCCATTATCAGGAACTGTACCTGCTCCTTTTTGTGAGGAGGAACATGAGCAGGCTGCTGGTGTGCATGTTTCCGAACAAACTCTCAGAAACTGACTCCATGAGGGTGGAATGAGAGCTTGATATCCTCACAGCCCAGCTCCTTTATTGGCATTTTACCAGAGAACCTGTACCAGAATTTGCAGGTTCACCAATGGTGCCCTGTTCTCTTCATGAATGAGAGCAGGTTCACACTAAGCACATGAGATAAACGTGAAAGAGCCTAGATGTGGTGATGCAATATGGAACATTACATCCAGCCACATCATCCATCATGAGCGTTTTGTCAGTAGGTCAGTTACTGTATGGTCTGGGGAGAACTATTCTTCGAGTGAGGCACAGACCTCCACACTCTAGATAACAGTAGCCTTAGTACTGTTAGGTACATGGATAAAATCTTTCAAACCATTATCAAACCTTAAGCTGGAGCACTGGGCTCTGGGTTCTTCCTGGTGCATGACTATGCCCTGCCACAAGTGGTCAGCGTGTGTAGGCAGTACAGTATCTGAATGACAAAGACAGTGATTAGCCCTCACATTTCCCAGACCTGAATCCTACTGAAAACCTCTGGAACATTTTCTGTTGGGGTATCTGAAGCCACGAAGTAGAACCACAGACTGTCCAAAAGCTCTATGACACCCTGATCCAGGTCTGGGAGGATAACCACATACACATTTACAGCATTTTGGCAGACTCAAAGGACACCACGTGCAAGTACACCAGGACAACCTCAGAACATCATCCGCCATCTTAGCAGGAGCATGATGTTGTTTGCTGAGTCCTTGTCTCTTGTTTGTTGTCTTTGGTTTGTTATTTCTGTTCCTAGTGTTTCCAACCTTTTGTTATTTTCCTTAATTAAACCCCTTTTTATGTTATCCCTGCACTTGGGTCTGAATTTTGACAGAGCATAAAAAAAGACTTGTCAAGTTCTGCATACAGGTTTCCACTGAAAATTGTCACATCATTTTGTTTTCAACAAATTTCACAATGTAAATAAGTAAAGATTTTTGAAGTAATTTAATATTTTGTTCAGTGTGTGATTTTTATATTGTGAGCAGTGTATATTACTGGTTATGTAGGGTTTTAAATCAGGAATAGCAAACACTGCTCCTTTTATTCCCGTAAAACCACACGTTTGTTTCCGTCCTCCACCACACACCACACCTAGATTAGCTCAAGGACGGCATGTTAATACTCTGATGAGTGGTATGACATTTACATTGAGTCATTTTCCAGCACCACTTATTAAAAGGAGCTGAGTGTAAGAAATGAGTTGAAGGATCTATAATATATATATATATATTAGCACATATATTCTTTTGTATTCTATGA
This sequence comes from Tachysurus vachellii, assembly GCF_030014155.1. Lineage (NCBI taxonomy): Eukaryota > Metazoa > Chordata > Actinopteri > Siluriformes > Bagridae > Tachysurus > Tachysurus vachellii. The sequence continues at coordinate 24,981,142 of NC_083467.1, forward strand.
TCTGATTGGTCAGGAGGTGCTGATTTGTTTTCTTTAACAGTAATGGCTTATGTTATTCATTCATTCATTCATCTTCTACCGCTTATCCGAACTACCTCGGGTCACGGGGAGCCTGTGCCTATCTCAGGCGTCATCGGGCATCAAGGCAGGATTCACCCTGGACGGAGTGCCAACCCATCGCAGGGCAGGCTTAAGTTATGGCTTCTATAATATCAACAAGTAAATAAAAGGAGCACCCATGAACGATCGATTCTTTCCATTCATTTATAAAATAAATCATGTATTTTTGTTTATATTGTGAAGTTGCCTTTAAGAAATTTGAAATACTTTTGCATTTCATGAAGGTGACAGCATTTTGTGTTTAAACATTGTCTATTGACATGTTTTAGGATGGAGGTTTTGTGCTTTCCAGTTATTCAGTCACATGACAAGCTTTAAGAGAATAAAAAAGTCTCTTGACTTTTTTAAAAAAAAAAAAGTAATTTTTTTGTGAACAAACGCTTTAATTAAATAATGAGTTCAGTACAAAATGAAGACTATTACTGTAGTAATGAGAGAGAAAAAAACACTTAACATACATGTTAGAAATAATCTGCTAACCACAAAAGCAACACTCCAAGTCTCTAATATCTTTGATTTTGCCTCATGTGCTTGACCACGATCATGTGCTCCAAAGAAATATCCAGTAAAGTTAAATATGTCAGTATTGAATGAATAAAGTATTAATAGCATTGAAACCTTAAAACACTTCAGGACATTGTGTTTTGGGAAAATAATTAATTTTACTGTGGTGTTTGCTAACAGAAACTCCCCCTTTTCTCCCTTAATTAAAATAAATGACGCATACATTGTTGATAAGTGCAATAAATTCTACAATAAATGTTGTGAAAGGAGAGGATTTGAGAGATATCTTGCATCCCATGCTATAGGATTGTATCCTATTGAAATTTGCTAAAAGAAAAAATAATAATAATGAAGTTGTTGATTTTCCAAAAGCAGATCTCTCAGAGGATCCGAAGAAGGTCAAGACTCTTCTCTGTTCTAGCACCAAGGTGGTGAATAAAACTTCCCCGAGATGTCTAAAGAGCTACCTCTTTCTGAAGTACTTAAACTGGCACTAAAAATGTGTGGTCTGTGTATTGTCTTGTCTATTGTGTATTGTCTATATTACCTCCCCAACAGAGTATAAAGACTGGTGGTATTTTTGGCCTGTGACCTCATGAACCTGAATCAGGATGTATTTATTATTAAAGACTTCTATAAGGACATCTAATAAATTCTGTAAATATAAATATAAATTACGAGCATTTGTCTTGAAACAGGGGGCACGGTGGCTTAGCGGTTAGCACGTTTGCCTCACACCTCCAGGATTGGGGGTTCGATTCCCGCCTCCACCTTGTGTGTGTGGAGTTTGCATGTTCTCCCCGTGCCTCGGGGGTTTCCTCCGGGTACTCCGGTTTCCTCCCCCGGTCCAAAGACATGCATGGTAGGTTGAATGGCATCTCTGGAAAATTGTCCGTAGTGTGTGATTGTGTGAGTGAATGAGAGTGTGTGTGTGCCCTGAGATTGGTTGGCACTCCGTCCAGGATGTATCCTGCCTTGATGCCCGATGACGCCTGAGATAGGCACAGGCTCCCCGTGACCCGAGGTAGTTCGGATAAGCGGTAGAAAATGAGTGAGTGAGAGTGTCATGAAACATGGCTTGCTCTTGTCATTATAGCATCATCATGGTGGAGTATACTAACTAGCCAGTGTGAACACAGTAGTGTTTCTTCAAACGCTAATGAAGCTTTCCTGCTGGATTTGTTTCTTATAGTGTTTTTGGCAGTAAAATCTCTCTAGTAGCCACCTTTGATCATGACTCATGAACTTCTGCTTACCTCTGGAGTCCTTCCTGTCTAATTGCCCGAGGGGTTCGTGTTTTTTCTTTCTTTATATTTTTTCATTATTATTTTTAACTAGCTGCTTGTTTTGGAATTTCCTTTGAGTCAGCAGACAGGCCATCACGGCTAATCAAGCTGATTGAAACTTCATTGTGCTGCCAATTTCTTAGGAAAACTTACAAATAAACTGCTGACTATGCTGGATAAACTTTTCTGTTGTTTCTACAAAAGATTAAGATTATTTTATAAAAAGATTTCTGTTTATTTTCTATGTGACTAGCAAGGAGTGTGTGTGTGTGTGTCTGCGTACAGCTTCAGAGCAGAAATCTTGCAGAAGTTTCACTCCAAAATGGTTGAGAATTTAGCACTTATGGAGCTAGCAAGTAGATTCATGGATGTGCTCGGCTGATTTACTCTTCAGGTATGCTCTTGTGTTTCTCAGCAGGGATTCGACTGCATTCTGCAGCTCTACAGATGAACAGTGGCTGCTTTGTTCTTTTTTTTTTACAGCCTCAGCATGCGACATGTCACTTATATTATAAACTGACTGCTAGTAAGTAACCTAAAGAAACACATACTGACATTGTAATGGCTTTAATCAACTGCAATGCCATCGAGTGTGAAGCTACAGTGCAGGTATACTGTATGATGGAGTGTGAAAGTAGCTCTGAGGCATCTATATGTCAATGGCAGTATAATGGCTTCCAAAATTACACATTGATTTAAAGCTTGGGGTGTCAATATATTAGCACACCTTTGTGTTTCTTTTGTTCCGTATTTCAGTGTTGGATTTGCAATAAATTAGAAAGAAAAAAGAGATAATTTTCTAAGTGAGAAAGAAAAAGGAGACATTTTTTACCCTGTTACCTCAAATGGCACCAATCAGCCAACATATGCTTGTTGTCCAACGTTTACTTCTTCAGTTTTGGAGTAAACAGAAATGTTCACAAAAGGCCTTTCTGTAAATATCTGCTGCA
>NC_083467.1:24986501-25064001 GCF_030014155.1 Tachysurus vachellii
TAAGTACACCGTGTAATTATTATTATTACTATTATCGTCCTAACCGTAGCAGTGACGCACGTTCGACTTCGGATATGAGCTGAGAAATAAGACATGAAATATAATTCTTTGAAAAAGCCCAAGCAGCAGATTACTTAATGCAATGCAATTACATGTTTCATTGTGTGTTCATTTCCAGATTCCCAGCATGGAGCTTTAGGAGGAAGAAAAAAAAAAGGCTGTGCCCCTTGATTGTGAAGTAAGCTGTGTCTGTCAGTCTCTCCAGCATTAACTTCATTTCGGTACACACACAACTTTAGTTTAATGGATGCTGGGAGCACGATATGGAGGCCAGTCTTAAACAATAACCGCTTTTTTTTTGTGGTGAATCTTGGCCCATGGTGTTGGTTTGTCCAAGAAAACTTCTGTACTTTAATTCCTGCTGAGCTTCTGATTCTGATTGTTTGCTCTCGACATTAGCAATCAATCTGCCTGAGTTAACGTTCAAATATGTAGCATTTGGCATGTCGCATGAGGGTTTGGTTCTAATTCAAATGTGACGTGCATTCACCATGTGCCAGTTTCCTCAGGCGCAATAATTTCTTATGGACACGCAAGGCCTCTGTTTATCCTCATGTTGGGCCAAATTCCCCAAGGTCCTAAACTCTTTATGTGATCCAAAGCAACAGATGCTGAAAAATATGGCCTGTAGAAGAGAGACAAAGACTTAGGCAGCCGTTGCTATTTAAATTTATTTAAAATGCTGTTTATTTTTACGCAGTCTTCATACAAGTATCTCCTCGTGAGTCATGCTCAATGGAAACTAATATTCCTTTAGTGTTTGGACAGTTCGTCCTCCATACACAGGGAGCTGGAAGCTTTTTTCCTGAATGTTTCACGGTTTTCTGTATCACCATAATGTTTCCATAGGGAATCCTTTAGCTGGCCTTGCAGTTCTAAACCAAAATACATCTAGTGTGCTTGCCATTAAAGTGGCTAAACATGACACTTCGAGAGCTGCAATACAAGAAAATTGTAAAGCTGGGGGTGATGGGTTTATTGGTGTAATAGAATAATTCCTCAACATATTGCTGTTCTCTAGGGGGTTGAGGTGCTTATGGCTTCATGCTTGAACTGCATTAGCTTTGCAATCCAGGCTTCTAATATTTGTTAGAAAGTCTGGTACATTTCACCCATAAAGAAGGCAGCTAGAAAAACAAGATGCTAGTTTTGCAGAAATAAGCAGCTTGAAAGACGTGATGATCAATCAAAGGCGTGCAAAGCTAATAACGGCTCTTTAAACAAAACTCTGGAACAATTTTGAAGTATGGGATTCTGTGATTTTTCTTTTTTTTTGAGCTCGTAACTAGATCTTAGTCAAAAATGCTGTTTGTGTGGCAATGTTTAATGTTTTGTTGTTGTTTTTTCTGTTGGAAACCACTCAGCAGACTCCTGAAGCTTGTGGATAGAAAAGACTGCAAATGTGGAAAATATCTTAAATAAAGTCAAATACATCCAGTATTGGTGCAATGAGTCTGTCTGTGTTTTGCCCTGTTTCTGTCTGCTGGTCTGCCTTGCTGTTAATTGTTTGCTCCGCCCACTCATTTGTTACCATGGACACTAATTGCACTCCATCTCTCCCTCAGGTGTGTTGTCTTAGTCACTGATTGTCTTTGCTTGGTGATTGGTTCCTGTTTGTTATATCTACTCTGTTTGTTCACGTCCCTGGTGTTGGTCGTTGTTGAATGTTTGTGTCTCTGTTCCTGTTTCCTCAGTGTTCTACCCTGTTGTGTCTGTTTGCCTGTTTCTTGTTTTGGATTAATAAGAGACTGAACTGCATTTGGATCCTCACTTGCCTTTGCCTCTGCCTCACCGTGATAATTTGTTATTAGTAGATTATTATATAATAAATATATTGTATTGTTGCTCATTTTTAGACACATTTATTAGCAGATTAAATCACTTCTATTAAATCCCAACTTGAAATTAGCAAAAGGTCTAGAAATAGTTTATATTTTAGAACAAGGAAATGAGGAAACCGTAGGCAAGCTTGGGACAGCTCATAAGGATTATTTATCTTTCTCTTTATCTTTACTTCCTCTTTTTTTTTTTTTACTTTATCGCATAATCCCTCCATTCTCAAACCGGCTCTTGGCCACGCCCCCTCTTTCACAGATTTGTTTTCTCATAAACTTGTAATGATAAATTTACAAATATTTAAAATAATTTCCCTTTGTAAGACGTAATGTTTTGCAGTATCATGTTTTTCAGAGCATCATGGTGTACTTGGTTATCAGAAAACTACTGTAAGGTATTAAACTTGCCTTCCTTAATTACTGATGTTGTGGCCCGAATGGTACTTTTTTAGGTCCTTTAAAATGTTTCTTCAACCCAGTGAACTAATTTTAAATAAGTTTAAAGTTTAATTCTAAAATCACTCAATTGTGTATCTTAAAATGCTAAAAATTAAAAGGTACATTACATTAAGAATAGAATTCTATTTTGTCTCACATACATTACAGCAAAGTGAAATTCTTTCTTCACATGTCCCAAGTTTGGAGGTTGGGGTCAGAGCACAGGGTCAGTCATGATACAGCACCCCTGGACCAGTGACGGTTAAGGGGCCTTTCTCAAGGGCCCAACAGTGGCAGCTTGGCAGTGCTGGGGCTTGAACCCTGATCTTCCAATCAACAACCCAGAGCCTCCACCACTTAATCACCACCTGACAGTACCCTGTGTTACCACCTCGAACACTTTAGTACTTACATTATTTTAGATTTCTAAAAGTGTAACAAGGTAAAAATAAACATATAAAGAGGAAGAGGTGATGTTGGTTTCTTATTTTCTCCATCTCTTATTTTTGCTCCCACCAACTCACACTCTAGCTGCCAGGTGGATTCTGTGGGTCTGTTTTTATTTAAAAATAACTATTACAACCATATTGCAAAAAAGAAGGACGTGAATAAATAAATAAATAAATAAATAAGTAATCAGAACATATGACCTCCAATGTTTCCATACTAAAATATCACCATGATCATTTTTGGAAAGATGCTCCAGGTCTCCAAACCGAGCTAATTCATCCCACAGCCATCACATGAGAATGACCCTCATTGTTTGCTCTAAGATCAAGCAGAAGAACAGAAATCATTGTCAAAGGAGCGCAGGTATTAGTCATCCAATGCTGAACGCCTTCGAAGCATCTTTGCTCGTTTCTGTGCCTCTAGGTACAAGCAACCAGCCTACACATCTTCAAAATACTCAGATCTGTTTCCAGGAGATCTCTCTGACACACAAACGTGTTATCTAACCACTACATGTATCAGCATGAAGCACTTTTTAAGCACAGCAGGACTCCTACCCAACGTTTCAGTGGAATAATCTGGGTAATAAAGAGGATTGGAATGTATTAAGCATGTAAAGTCATGGGAAAATGCATGCACTTATTCTGAAAGTCTGGTCTTTAATGATGCAATTGAGTTTTTAACAATATACACAGAAGTCACAGAGCTGCTTTATACTGTAGGAATATAAAAATTCTGAATAAAAATGCTAATGTTTAACATTTTAATTTCATTCATATTTATCCCTAATGAGTAAGCCAAAGATGAAGGTGGTGAGGATGACATGAGGAATAAACTTAACCAGAGTAACCAGACTCAAAAGGGATAGTCAAGTGCAATTGTGTATTCAGGAGCTTTAAGGCAACATTTAAGTACCGTAAAACTTCAAATAATAGCCGAGTCCCAAATAGACGCCTGTCTCTTTTAAACGCCTGGTGTGACGACAGGTTTGGGTAAATAAAGGCCGGTCTCAAATAGAGGCCTGGTCTGTTTTTTAGTATCGGGTTGTATTTGATCTTCTAAAACCCGTCAGATCGTCTGTTCTATGTTTTGATTAGATTTCACGTGACATACTGTACGCAACCGTTCATGAACGACTCATCACTATGGCAACATAACAAAGAGGTTAACGAACTTTCTTTTAGTCTTCAGTTTTTCTTAATTCTCTCAATACCACCATGGAGACAAAAAGAAAAAAGTATGATTTGACATTTAAGCTGACAAAAAAATCCGGGAGAAGCACCGGCAAGACATTTCTCGGTTGATCCAAAGAGAGTGAGAGAATGGCGTAAAAATAAAGCTGAACTGCAACGTCTGTCCGAGGAAGACGACAAAAGGGCCAGACTGCGAGGTGGAGGGAGGAAGAAGGCCAGTGAAGAGCTGGAGGTGAGCGTGTGTGAGTGGATCCACAGCATGCAGGCAAAGCATCTCAGAGTCTCACGTAAAATGATCAGGGCCAAGGCAAAAGGAGTGTATGGAACAGTGAGTGACGGCAGGGATGAGGAGAGTTTTACTGCAAGCGCTGGCTGGCTGGACAAATTCCTGAAGCGCGACGACTTTTCAGTCAGAAGACGCACAACTATAAATTATAAATAAAACGTAATATAATGTGGTAACCTCCTACTGTCATGCTTGAACATCTCAACACTAAATTAAAGGCCTGTCTCTTATAGACGCCTGTTTCAAATACAAGCCGGTGCAGTTCGGCGATTTGGGTAAATAGAAGCCCGGGCTATTATTTGAAGTTTTACGATATGAGCATCAGTGTCATTTATGAATTCATTATAGAAATGCTGTCGCTTTCTCCTAAAGTTTTAATGTTACGGCTGATCGGATGTAGTTCGCTATAACTTTGTTTTTTTTTACTGCAGACATCTTGTTGTTGTACAGAGTCAATACAATGAACTCACTCTCACTCTCTCATCTTCTACCCCTTATCCGAACTACCTCGGGTCACAGGGGAGCCTGTGCCTATCTCAGGCGTCATCGTGCATCAATGCGGGATACATCCTGGACAGAGTGCCAACCCATCGCAGGGCACACACACACACTCTCATTCACTCACGCAATCACACACTACAGACAATTTTCCAGAGATGCCAATCAACCTACCATGCATGTCTTTGGACCGGGGGAGGAAACCGGAGTACCCGGAGGAAACCCCCGAGGCACGGGGAGAACATGCAAACTCCACACACACAAGGCGGAGGCGGGAATCGAACCCCGACCCTGGAGGTGTGAGGTGAACGTGCTAACCACTAAGCCACCGTGCCCCCTGCACACAGTAAATGTCACTTTGATTTTTTTCAACTACGATCGAGCTGTTGGAATGCTATAAATAGCTGTCAAAACATCCACCGCTCTCCAAAATTGGTAGGCAATTTTCTTCCATTTCACTTTTGGGGGTCGACAGACTTTAATTCCAGAACTTTACTTCTGACTGAGATACACACAAAAGTCTGACTGCATCACGGTGTTGACTCGTGTCCTTCCTAAGAAAATCATACTCACTGGTTAGCTAAAATTTGAACAAATATACAGTTTTGAGAAACTGAAACTCAGGACTATACAATAGCTTTTATATATGTAAGCCAACTGGGGCATCTGTGGGGAAATTTCCCTGTTTTTTTTTAAAGTAGGAGACTCACAGGCACATACTGATGAAATCAGTTGTCATACTGGGGTAAATCGAATTGCAGTTTCTGGGATTAACAAAAGGATCTCATTCCAAGTACAAATCCTATATAAATAAATCATATTTACCAAACTGAGTCAGCTTCCAGCATGGCTGCAAACACCGGTGTCCTTTTTAATGTCATAGTTGTCTGTTTCAATGGACTTATTTGTGTGAAGGCAAGTTTGCCTGTACTGTACAGTAAGTGCACTATGAATGAAATCATTGTGTTTGAGATCAGTGGCATGATCTTTCGCTAATATAAGAGCTTATTTTAAATATAAAACAAATGTCAGGAATGGATGGGATATGGACTTTGAAATCTTTCCATGTTTTTCAGTCGAATACAAGCTGTGATATATAAGTAAATGATCTCATAGTTTCCACTAGATCCCGTTTCCTGTCCCTTTACTGCACGCTGCTATTCATTTTGTGTGATTCACCTTATCATCTAGTGCTGGTTAATATTATGAACAGCAGCTACGCTAATTCCTTTCCACTGCTTCTCTATTTCTATCCGTCCCGAGGCATTGTTCCGGCTCCAGTTGTGTTTTGTGTCATGAAGATTTTGGACCTTCGCTGAAATGAGGGCGATTCTGTGAGGATCCTGAGGCATATAAAGATGTACCAGCTCCACTTGAATTCTGCTTCATGAAGTATTCAGACATTCTAAGAGTAGATGATAACTACATGCGGTCTTTGAGGACAACAACCTCCTATTCCAATACACAATTGTCAGACTGTATATTTATAATCACACCCTCCAGTGTCACCCAAATGAGGATGAGGTTGACTTTTGAGTCTGGTCCCTCTCAAGGTTTCTTCCTCTTCCATCTAAGGGAGTTTTTCCTCACCACAGTCACCTCAGTCACCTCAGACTTGTTCATTGGGGATAAATACAAACACATTCATTCATTTTCTACCACTTATCAGAACTACCTCAGGTCACGGGGAGCCTGTGCCTATCTCAGGCGTCATCGGGCATCAAGGCAGGATACACCCTGGACGGAGTGCCAACCCATCGCAGGGCAATACAAACACATTTAAATATAAATCAAATATTTATTTTTTGTATTGTATTAATCTTTGTATAATATTAAACTTTTTGTATTATGTTTCTTATGTTCTGTAAAGCCGCTTTAAAACAATGTCCATTGTTAAAAGTGCTATAAAAATAAAATTGAATTGAATTGTATTGTATTGAATTGATTCGTAACGACCATGTTTCTAAAATTATAGGTAACTAAGGATTAACACCAAAACAACATCACTGTTTGTGATCACTGACCCGACTTAATGCTTCACAGTGTCACAAGATAACCCCTAATCCTCTGTAGCTCCATCAGTGCCTCTATTTGCAAACGGGAGCCTACAGTAAATCATACCGACTTGTTTGCGAAACCTTTTTTTATTAAATTTAGGAAATTAGATTTGTTGAAGGAATGTGTCTCATGAGACCCTTAACATCTCTCTCATTTGGAACATCGTACGGAAGCAAACGCATTTACGGATCAATGAGAAGCGTTGATTCCTGCTCTCTTTGTGTGTCATTATTAATTCTTTAACCTTACGCTATGAATGACTTCACAGAATTTCAAACCACTTTGTATTCGAGTTATTCTGACCGTGACAGAAATTTGTGCATTCACATTTCTAAATCTGTACACCCGATAGAACATAACCATGACAACAGCCCTTATTCTGGTACAGTATATTGCCTTTCTCCTTTGCACTAAATTATGATTCGAAAGAATCTTTCAGATAGAGTGAATTAAAAATGCTTTAAAGTCTGTATAGAAAAGAACTGAGCAACACAGTGCCTTATGAGACATTACCATAGCAACAGTGATAGATTGAATTGTCAGATCATTAAGCTGTACCAATCTAGTACCAGTTAATTGGCAATTTAACATAAAAAGGGTAATCAGGTAGCCGTATGGGGCCATACGGGGTAGACTGACAAGAAATCTGGACTAAATAAAATGCAATTCATTTAGGAGTAAAAAAGATGTTGACGAAGTAACAGTGACGCTGTCAAGTTGCAGTGTTTTAAGTTACATAGCATTGCTAACTCTTTGTTCCTACCGAAAGGCTGCTTTCACATCTGCAGTTTATTCCTGAACTCCCAGCATGTGTTTTACATGTATAACTATACAGTATATAACGACTCTATATATCGTCGCTGTCGGGCGGAAACCTCGTATGTCCAAATTTTGTCAATTTCATATTTTTTCACATATCGATGCTATTGGTCAGTCCCCACGTGGGTCTGTTATTTTTACAAGTTATTAACCAATCTAAAGTCTTGAAAATAGCTTGAGCGCAAATCTCATAACTCCATTGGACCCTTCAACTGTCCACCTCTTCCTCACTCCGCGGGAGAGCTTCACGGCATATTTCTCCTCAAAAAGAGTCGCAACGAATCAACACGTCTTCTGAGGTAAATGTCTTCAAAACACTGGGCTCAAAGAAAAAAAAATCTTGACCCCCGCTAGTTCTGGTGCTCGTCTGAGGACAGGAATTTAGCGCAAGACAATCCACTGCAGCGCGGACTAAACCCTGTGCACTTCAGATAAGGTACGGCGTTTCTTTAATTTCCTGAAAAATAACGGTTTTGGAGATACGAGGATTCCGCCTGACAGCGACGATATTTTCCCTTCAGTGGAACTAAGAGACTCAAACACTGCTCCAGCATGACAATGCTCCTGTGCACAAAGCACAGAGCTCCATTAAGACATTGTGTAGAGGTTAAAGTTGGAGCTGAAGATATTGAGTGTCCTGTACAGAGCCCTGACTCTGACTCAACCCCACTGAACACCTTTGGGATGAACTGAACCCCAAAACTCTTCAATGTCAGTGTTTGATCTCGCTAATGCTCTTGTAGCTGAATAATCACAAATCCCCACAGTGACACTCCAATGTCTAGTGGTAAGCCTTCACAGAAGACGTAGAAGCAGATTATAATGGTGAAGATGGAATAAATCTGAATAAATCTATCTATCTATCTATCTATCTATCTATCTATCTATCTATCTATCTATCTATCTATCTATCTATCTATCTATCTATCTATCTAGCATCACTATAACAGGTAGGGGAGTAAGGATACACATGATGTGTAACTATGAAGCATCGTATACTTCCCCTTACAGATTAGCAGCTCTCAAGTCCAAGGCATCTCAATGTCACTTTCAAAAGTCACCATTTTTGTTAAACTGGTACTCAGCAGTTTCATAACATGTCTATTAGCTCAAGTATACAGATGAGGATGTTTTTTTTTTTTTTTGGTCTCTCTCTGGCTCTTGAAGTTAATGTGACAGAAAATTACAGGCTGTTACAGAGAAACCACAACTCAATAAACGAGCATTCAACAATTACGCGTGTTCCTCTCATGTCTCAATTTCACCCTTCAGATTTACAAATTTAACAGTATTAAGTAAGATTATTTCATATTAAACAATAAACAGCTCGCTTTCTGCCGTAATCTCACTGATGGATGAAGATTAATGCTGTTTCAAAGCGTCACAGCTTTTCTATATCTTGACTGAGAGACATTTGTTTTTGTTCTCTTGAAACCTGAAACATGGCTCTAACTAGTCTGTCAGCGTGGAGCATTGCTTTGTCCACATACTACCATGTAATTTTATTGGGAGGGAAGAGAATAAAAGAGACTCCAGATGGTTTGTCCTGCTGGTTAGTGCACTGCTTGTTCACTTCCTCAATTCCGTTATTTCTTACCTTCTTTCTTGTTTTCCAAAAAGAAATCATTGATTTTACATTTTTGAAATCTGATTTGTCAGAACTTTTTATAACAGTATTATCTTTTATACCACACGTATACAAGAAATTCATAAATATACCATAAATCACAATTTTATATGACTGCAGTCGCTCTAATATGTTATACATCTGATTCATACGAACTTAAATCATATGAATGACACCACATAATGCACCACATAATCTGATATTAATAATAAACTGCTTAAAAATGTTATTTATGAAAATGTGCACACGTTGACGCAACTGGAGATGTTTTCTATAAGGCGATGTTTACTCAAAGTTTTATAGGGAAGAAGTTTGGACATAGGGGTCACGGTGGCTTAGTGGTTCGCCTCACACCTCCAGGGTTGGGGGTTCGATTCCCACCTCCGCAATGTGTGTGGAGTTTGCATGTTCTCCCCGTGCCTCGGGGGTTTCCTCCGGGTACTCCGGTTTCCTCCCCCGGTCCAAAGACATGCATGGTAGGTTGATTGGCATCTCTGGAAAATTGTCCCTAGTGTGTGATTGTGTGAGTGAATGAGAGTGTGTGTGTGCCCTGCGATGGGTTGCCACTCCGTCCAGGGTGTATCCTGCCTTGATGACACCTGAGATAGGCACAGGCTCCCCGTGACCCGAGGTAGTTCGGATAAGCGGTAGAAAATGAATGAGTGAGTGAGTTTAGACATTTTTCTACACGAACACAAAAGTGTTTTATTTCTTCAAAATTGTATAGTTTTACAATGGAGACACTGTACACAGTTTTATGTATACTAGCTTAGACCAAAGAAAGGGGCTTTCAAAAGAATTCTTTGCATAAAATTTTAAGTGATCTCTATTTGGATCCTTGAAAGAAATAGCTTTTGTTTTTTGTTTTTTTGTTTTGTTTTTTGTTTTTTTTTTGAAGAAAAATCAATTACAGCACTAAATGCTAAATTTTTTTTAGTAGTAGAAAACTATATCAAATCCTGCTCATATCATCTCAGAACATTTCTAACTTCTCACGTTAGATCTTCTTTGTTCTTGTCACAGTGATTGTTTTTTCTTTCTTTCAAATTTGACAAGCAACCACGAAGCCATGTGCAGTGTCATCACAGGTCACGGTGTTTGATGAGAAGGAGCTGGGTGAGAAGGTTGATTGAGCTGCATGGAGATTTCCCAGCAAGTTGTCATGTGTGTTAAATTCTAGTTTCTCTCATCTGCTGCACAGGGGTCAGGCTGAAGTGAGCCTCTATTCCTCAGCCTGTGTGACAGTCTGAAGGGTGACAGGCTGTAATTACACATCAGCGAGAGTACTGGGCCGAGACACTCTGTATCTGGCATGTGTTCATCTCCACTGATCAATACATGAACCAGAATATTAATTCACCATGACTGATACCTGCTCTTTTAGTGTCTTTAACCTGGGATGCAACAAAAACATATAAAATAGTCATATTGATAAAAAATACCTATCATTATACAGATACATTTTAAATACCAATAAAAGCAAGTTGCATTATTGCCTCTGAGGTTCTGGCTTCATCATGAGCTTTAGCTTGTCTATGTCTGGATTTTCCAGGTTCTCCCCATGTTCTCAGGGAGTTCCTCAGGAGCTCTCGGTTGCTTAATTCCACATAACTATAATCTGTTGTAGAAAGGACATTATTTACATTTACATTATTATCTGTCCAGTGTCACCTAAAAGAGGATGAGGTTCACTTCTGAGCCTTGTTCCTCTCAAGGTTTCTTCCTCATGTCAAGTCAAGTCAAAAAGCATTTATTGTCATTTCAAACATACACTCACCGGCCACTTTATTAGGTACACCTGTCCAACTGCTTGTTAACGCAAATTTCTAATCAGCCAATCACATGGCAGCAACTCAATGCATTTAGTCATGTAGACATGGTCAAGACGATCTGCTGCAGTTCAAACCGAGCGTCAGAATGGGGAAGAATGGTGATTTAAGTGACTTTGAACATGGCATGGTTGTTGGTGCCAGACGGGCTGGTCTCAGCATTTCAGAAACTGCTGATCTACTGGGATTTTCAGACACAACCATCTCTAGGGTTTACAGAGAATGGTCCGAAAAAGAGAAAATATCCAGTGAGCGGCAGTTCTGTGGGCACAAATGCCTTGCTGATGCCAGAGGTCAGAGGAGAATGGCCAGACTGGTTCGAGCTGATAGAAAGGCAACAGTAACTCAAATAACCACTCGTTACAACCGAGGTATGCAGAAGAGCATCTCTGAACGCACAACACGTTGAACCTTGAGGCGGATGGGATACAGCAGCAGAAGACCACACCAGTACTAGTAAGGTGCACCTAATAAAGTGGCCAGTGAGTGTATATAGCTGAAGCAGTACATAGTAAAATGAGACAACAATCCTTCAGGACTATGGTGCTAAATAAACAACAGACAGCTACATAGAACAACACAGAGCTAACCGTGTAAGACAAAAGACAGTGCAGACAGACAAAACAAAATACTACAGGACAAAACATACTACAGGTGAATTCTGTATGTTGTACAAAACATTGTGCAAAGGTATAGGGTCATAAACATTGCACAAAAGAGTTGTAAACACAGGGTTCTTGCAAACATAGATACATTTCTGTTAAAGCAATAAATGTAGTCTGCAAATAAACAATAGTAATGAATGTGCAAAATACTGATTGGTAACAGTTCACTTCTGGGTGTTGAGAAGCCTGATGGCTTGAGAAAAGAAACTGTTGCACAATCTGGTTGTGAGGGCCTGAATGCCATGGTACCTTTTCCCAGATGGCAGTAGGGTGAAGAGTGTGTGTGAGGGGTGTGTGGGGTCGTCCACAATGCTATTGGCTTTTGCAGCGTGTGGTGTAAATGTCTGTAACAGAGGGAAGAGAGAATCTGATGATATTTTCAGCTGTCCTCACTATCCGCTGCAGGGTCTTGCGATCCGAGATGGTGCAGTTCCCAAACCAGACAGTGATGCAGCTGCTCAGAATGCTCTCAATGGTACCTCTGTAAAATGTAGTCAGGATGGGGGGGGGGAGAAGCGCTTTCGTCAGCCTTCGCAGGAAGTACAGTCGCTGCTGGGCTTTCTCTGTGATGGAGCTGGTGTTGAATGACCAAGTGAAGTTCTCTTCCAGATGAACAGCAAGAAATTTGGTGCTCTTGACGATCTCTACAGAGGATCCGCCGATGCTCAGAGGAGTGTGGTCACTCTGTGCTCTCCTGAAGTCAACAACCATCTCTTTAGTTTTATCAACATTCAGAAGCAGGTTGTTGGCTCCACACCGGGCAGTTACAGTAGCTGTTGCACCTCCTCTCTGTAAGCTGACTCGTCATTCTTGCTGATGAGACCCACCACGGTCGTGTCACCTGTGAACTTGATGATGTGATTCGAGCTGTGCATTGCTACACTATTGTGAGTCAGCAGAGTGAACAGCATTGGACTGAGCACACAGCCCTGAGGGGCACCAGGGGCACTCAAATCATCTCAGGGAGTTTTTCCTCGCCACTGTCCCCTCAGGCTTGCTCATTAGGGATAGATGTTAAAGAGATAAAGAGTAATTGAATTTGAAACTATAAACTCTAAAATTCTTACTCTGTTTCTATACTTATGCAAAGCTGCTATGTGAATTATTAAAAGCTCTATACAAATAATTGGAATTGAATTGAATTCTCTCTGCTGGTTTAACAATATAACTTGCCAAAATAACCGTGCTCTATTACCAGAACACTTTTAGTCACAGAACCTTAGTGCCAAGCTAAACTAGGTTGCTAACTTGGCTTACTGTATGTTAGTGCTAAAAATATTGTGTTTCTTCATGGTTACAGTATACTTACAGACAGATTTAACTTCTGTTAAACACATCAGTGAAAATATACTATTTAAAAAAAACTCAGATTCTCAGACAAATCTAATTGCAAGCAAGCAGGTATGATAATACTCTCTCACTCACTCATTTTCTACCGCTTATCCGAACTACCTCGGGTCACGGGGAGCCTGTGCCTATCTCAGGCGTCATCGTGCATCAAGGCAGGATACACCCTGGACGGAGTGCCAACCCATTGCAGGGCACACACACACACACTCTCATTCACTCACGCACTCACACACTACGGACAATTTTCCAGAGATGCCAATCAACCTACCATGCATGTCTTTGGACCGGGGGAGGAAACCAGA
Organism: Tachysurus vachellii; assembly: GCF_030014155.1. Lineage (NCBI taxonomy): Eukaryota > Metazoa > Chordata > Actinopteri > Siluriformes > Bagridae > Tachysurus > Tachysurus vachellii. The sequence continues at coordinate 24,999,912 of NC_083467.1, forward strand.
GTACCCGGAGGAAACCCCCGAGGCACGGGGAGAGCATGCAAACTCCACACACACAAGGCGGAGGTGGGAATCGAACCCCCAACCCTGGAGGTGTGAGGCAAACGTGCTAACCACTAAGCCACCGTGCCCCCCGGTATGATAATAATAATAACTAAATGATAAATAATATCATTGTACAAAAACCTGCAAAACTTTATACAAATTCTGTAATTCTTCTAATGAACAGTATAGTCACAAATCTTGGTATTTAATATAATAACGCATAGATTTTCCCTTGATAATTTTTATAATTTATTTTGGTAAACAATAGAACACTCGAGGATATTCTGTTATAAATAATATTTTAAAAAAATCAACATTAGGTGGTGTGATAATTGCTGTGCTCTTATAGCACAGCAATTTGCTAATGATTACAATTTCTATTTATTAAAAAAAAATGATACTTTATCAGTTTTAATTTGCACTGTATGTTGTGGACCGTCTTATTATTACTTGTGTTATAGCAAGTGCTATAAGTGCTAAGCCTAAAAGGCTTTTCTGTCCTAAAAGGCTTTCTGTCTGTTATAAACTGACTGCTGGACCTGGAGACACCTTTTATAAATGTTAAATAAATGTCTCTTAAGATGAAACTTCACCAAATGTATAATATCAATTAAAAAAATGTAATTTTTTATTATTATTATTATTATTATTATTATTATTATTATTATTTTGTAGTTATTATTTTAGTTCTCTTTATTTATATAGTTCTCAAAGGTTAGATACTGTGGATTTTTCTCCATAAAAGTCCCCAGTGAATGAGCTGTTACTATAGAAACAATAATGTATACTTATATAGCTGCTGTTTTACCCAATTAATTAAACGCTGAATTTTTTTTTTAACACCATGATATTGTGAACTTGAAAAAAGAACAAAAACATATGATAATCATTTAATTTATTGTCTGGATTATTTCAGGTATAACCTGTAAAGATTTTATTATCTATATTATCAATAGTCATGTCATTTCCTTCATCTTCATCTTCATCTTGTCCTTTCATTCATTCCCATGAGTTGAGTTCTGACAATCGGGTCATTGGTTGTTTTTTTTCAAAAGCAATATAAAATGTACTGAACGTCCACATAGAGTGCACTCTAGAGTAGATTTCTATTTATATAAAGGCCCCTTTGAGATTTCTTTGTTTGTCTAGTTTACATCGAATGGACTCTGATCATTTTTTTTATGTTTTTTTCCCTCTCTGTGTATAGGAGGCTATTAGAAATCACCCCACACACTCATATTGGATGAACAGAGACACCAAGTGGACATCTTTGTATTTTCAGTTGTATTTTGCAATGAGCAAATATGATTACCATAGCAACTGAATTTATCCCTGCTTTTTTCTATTGTCAGTCTCAGTAAGAACAGAACCCTGTTTCTTCACGTTTTTCTCCTTGGACGAAATTTAAATTCATTGAGCGATGTTTGTATCGATCCACCTGAGGTGCTTATTAATAGAAGAACTCTACCAAGGCTAGCTAAGTGCTAGATTCTTTCATTTCCTTCTAAATCAAGCTTTCTGTATTACATTTTCTTAATTCTAATGACTAATGAGGTCTAAAAATGATTCATGTTTAGTTCTGTATTAACACTTTCGGGTCATGCAGGGCGGCTAATCTACAAACGCAGAGCAAAGAACACTTAATGAACCCAAATGAATTTTAGCAAATTGAACCGAATGAAATTATATTGGAAATGTTTGCAGTTGTAAACGTATTACATGCTCATCACCTTATTCGCTCTGTGATTCTGAAGAAATCCTTCAACCAAACCGTGCTAACGATGCTAATGTGGGTGCATGAGCTCATTTGCATAATGCTAACAAGCCCCTCGCATTAGCTTTTTTGTTCGTTACTTGCAATAGGGGACAGATTAATTAACTTCTAGAAAGTCAGTGCAAATTATTTGCTGAACAGATGATGCTGCCTGATGAACGTGCTTCTGTAAAATTAAATATCAGCATGCATACTCGCTCTCGGTGATTGAGCGTAATAGAAGGAGGAATCTAGTCTTATATGATAGGAGTTTTACATATAATAATTCCCATAAGCTTGTGCTCTAGTACATTTGATCAAATGCACATTATTATCTTGTTACTATTAAGAACGGCAGTTTTACACATAATTTACACTAATTCCTCTCTACCGCTTCTCTTTTTTCTACTCATCCCGAGGCTTCTAGAGAATCCTGTGTTCCGTATCATGAAGCTTTTGGACCTTCATTTAGATGAAGCATCTAAAGATGTATCACCTCCGGTTGGATTTCGCTTCATGAAGTATTTGAACATTTTAAGAGAAGATGCCAACTTCATGTGGTCTTTAAGGACAACAACTTCCTAATCAATACACAATTGTCAGACTGTATACTGTATTTATAATCACACCCTCCAGTGTCACCCAAATGAGGATGAGGTTCACTTTTGAGTCTGGTTCCTCTCAAGGTTTCTCCATCTAAGGGAACTTTTCCTCTCCACAGTCGCCTCAGTCACCTCAGGCTTGTTCATTGGGGATAAATACAAACACATTTAAATATAAGTATAATATTAATTTTTGTATTATATCAATCCTCGTATAATATTACATTTGTTGTATTATGTTCTGTAAAGCTGCTTTTGCAGTACTTAAACACAAAGATTTTGGTGTGACGTTTTTGAAGTTTTTTTCTTTAAATATTCATAGTGTAAGTAGTGTATACTTTCGAAAGAGGCAGATTATGAGTCACTGGAAGCACGTAACTGAACAATATTAATAAAAGGAATACCTTAAGCCAGAGGTCTTCACTCTAAGGACCAGTGTGGCTGCAGGTTTTCACTCCAACCAAACAGGAGACACATCTGATTCCTCTTCTGTTCATTTCAGGGTGTTTTCAGACCTATAGATCTCTGCTTTGCTTCAAAACAGCAAATGTGGGGAAGAGGTAGATCAGTGGATAAGTGTTGGACTACTTATCTTCATGAGTTTGAATCCCAGGGCCACCAAGCTACCGCTCCTGGGGTCCCTAAGCATGGGGTCCCTTAACCTTCAATTGCTCAGCTCTTGAGCAACTGAACTGTTCTCTGAGAGCATTAGCACAACAGCTTTTTTTCAATTCTCCTCTCTCTGAGGTTTTTTTGTCTTACAGTATTCTTCATCAGCAAAGATCTATCAGACTCGTTAACCTGTGATTCATGTTGTGTGTTATTAGCTAACCAAACACGCTATTTAACACACTAGATAATGCAGTTCCCATCATGCATTGCTATACAGGTTGGTTTGTAGGTTGGATTTCTTTCTAACCTGACAGAAATGCTTCAGAGTTTGTTTGCACAAGGTTCAGGAGGTCTAGAGGAAGTGGCAGCTCACTGGGTAAGGTGTTGTTGTACTATTGATTAGAAGGTTTTAAGTTCTAATCCCAATGCCACCAAGCTGCCACTGCTGGGCCATTGAGCAAGTACCTTAATCCTCATCTGCTCAGTTGTATAAATGAGATAAATGGAAGTCACTCTAGCTAAGGACGCCTGCCAAATATAATGTAGGTGATTGTTTTATTGTGATTGATGTAGTCATATATAACTAATGAATCAAACCAAGGGAGAAAATACACCAACGCTCCAAACGAACCAGGTGTGACAGTGCACTTAGTCTCCAATCATCAATCAAGTGTACCTCCTATTTATCTGGTATGAAAGCCTTCAACCAAAACATCCCTTTGTGGATAAGACTAAAGACCTCTGCATCAAACCATCAGAGATTATGCAAAAAGATCACATTTCTAAACATGACTTTGGCACAACTTCCTGTTTGTGATGGATAGTTTACAACTCATACACATTCAGTAACTACTTTAGCTGGCATAGGATCCAGAGCTTATCCTGGGAGGTAGTAATACACCCTGGCAGGTGGATGTGGTAGCTTACATTTACACTTACGGCATTTGGTCGACACCCTTATCCAGAACAACTTACCTTTTTGCTACATTTTGCACCTTGCTCATGGCCCCAGAGGTGGCAGCTTGGTGGACCTGGGCTACAAACTCACAACTTTCCTATCAGTAGTCCAAAACCTTAATCACTAGGCTACCACGTCCCCACCTTAGCGTTTAAGGTGTTGGACTACTGATCGGAAGGTTGAGAAACTACCGCTGCTGAGCCCGTGACCAAGGCCCTCAACCCTCAATTTCTCAATTTTATAAAATAAGATAAGGATTTCTACCAAAGGCTGTAAATGTAACTTAAATGGATGCGGCACCAGTCCATCGCAGAAACACGTTCACTATGGGCATTTTATCTAAACTAATTCACCAACTGCCATGTTTTTGGAAGGTAGGAGGAAGCCAGAAAACCTGAAGGAAATCCACATGGACACTGAGAGAACATGTACAACATTCATTCATTCATTCATTCATTCATCTTCTACCGCTTATCCGAACTACCTCGGGTCACGGGGAGCCTGTGCCTATCTCAGGCGTCATCGGGCATCAAGGCAGGATACACCCTGGACGGAGTGCCAACCCATCGCAGGGCACACACACACACTCTCATTCACTCACACACTCACACACTCACACACTACGGACAATTTTCCAGACATGCCAATCAACCTACCATGCATGTCTTTGGACCGGGGGAGGAAACCGGAGTACCCGGAGGAAACCCCCGAGGCACGGGGAGAACATGCAAACTCCACACACACAAGACGGAGGCGGGAATCGAACCCCCGACCCTGCAGGTGTGAGGCGAACGTGCTAACCACTAAGCCCCCCTATGTACAACATATCACAGATAATTACATGAGCTCAGAATCAGACCTAGGACCCTGAAGCTCTGAGATTCTCAATACAGAAACCCCACATTAAAAAAAAAAAAATGTATGTATATTAATTTTCATGAGCAGTAATCCCCAACCTTTAAAACTGTTTAACTAATTATTAACAGGCAGAGACTGAATTTGTGGCACAAAGTATATTTCTCTTCAATTTCAAGACTTGTGGTTTTGTTTTCGTGGTTATTCAATGCACGAAGAACAATTGCTGAATTAAACAAAATAAACCCTATTGCTGATTAATTATGTTGACAATACACCTGAGGGTATTTGCTTCTTCATAACCCCTTTAGGTTTTACAAAACCTGCGAACACTAACTAGCAATTCAAATCAAATTAGATTATAATTAGAAACATTTCATCATCATTTGCGCGAATCCCCATAGATGTTTTACATGCTTTCACCTCACATTTCTCACCGTGTTATTCGGAAGAAATGTTTCAATCAAACACTTCTAACAGTGTTAATTGGAGTGCGTGGTCTCATTTACAAGACACTGACATGCTTTCTAACAAACCATGCAAATCATCTGTAGAACAAATGATGCTGTATGATGAACACGGTCATGTGAAATTAATAGCAATTTAAGATCGCATTAAGAATCCAGTACAGAAGTTAGTCAGTGTTTACACAGGGTTATGTAAATAACCGACGTACACTCACTCTCACTCACTCACTCATTTTCTACCGCTTATCCGAACTACCTCGGGTCACGGGGAGCCTGTGCCTATCTCAGGCGTCATCGGGCATCAAGGCAGGATACACACTGGACGGAGTGCCACACACACACTCTCATTCACTCACGCACTCACACACTAGGGACAATTTTTTCCAGAGATGCCAATCAACCTACCATGCATGTCTTTGGACCGGGGGAGGAAACCGGAGTACCCGGAGGAAGCCCCCGAGGCACGGGGAGAACATGCAAACTCCACACACACAAGACGGCGGCGGTGGGAATCGAACCCCCAACCCTGAAGGTGTGAGGCGAACGTGCTAACCACTAAGCCACCGTGCCTCCCACGAGCGACGTACATAAGTGCTTAAATCTCTAACATTATATACATTAATACTGGCTCACTAAGTTACATACTTAAGATACCATGAGTTTAAAACATTTGTTCAAAGTTACAATGAAAAAGTGTCAAAGGTGTTTTTTGGTTTTTATTTGTTTTTTTTTTTAAATGCAAAAGATAAGGAAAGAAGTGCTAGTTGAAGTGTTTCCTGAATAAGTAGGTCTTCAACCGCCGCTTGAAAATAGCCAGTGACTCAGCTGTCCGGACCTCTAGGGGAAGTTCATTCCACCACCTTGGTGCCAGAACAGAGAAGAGTCTTGTAGTAAACTTGCCCCTTACCCTGAGAGATGGTGGAACCAGTCGAGCAGTGCTGGTAGATCGGAGGGTGCGGGGTGCAGTGCGAGGAGTGATGAGGGCTTTGAGGTAAGACGGAGCTGGTCCGTGTTTGGCTTTGTAGGCCAGCATCAGTGTTTTGAATCTGATGCATGCAGCTACCGGAAGCTAGTGCAGGGATCACAGCAGCGGGGTGGTATGGAGAACTTTGGCAGGTTGAAAACAAACCATGCAGCTGCATTTTATTAGGAGAATAAACTTTAAGGAGATAAGGTATTAGGAGAGGTATACCTAATAAAGTATTAGGAGAAAAACTTTAAGATTTTCTCTGCTCCTTATTGAAATTATGGAAATGAGCTGCTTGAACATACCTGATAATCTGTTTCTTACTGTACACACTCTCTCTGTGTTTATCTACACATGCTATGCCTGAGATACCAGTGTTTCTGACGCCTTTCGCTTTCCGGACCTGCCTGATCCACATGAACAGCCTGGAGATTGATACATGGGATTGCTGTGGATGGAAACATTTAGAAACCCATGATGGACTGTAATTGATACAAACAGTTTTGCACTCAAGTCTCCATCCATGAACTGTTGATGGACAGCTCCAACAAGACAGACGTCAATTATTTTCCTGGTTTCAAAATTGCAATTTTTGACCATATAGTACACACAGTTATAGAAGGGAAATGATTTCTAATCCCACTCTGTGGTGTCACCCAGATGACGATGGCTTCCTTTTTGACTTTCAAGGTTTCTTCCTCAACTCGTCTCAGGGAGATTTCCTCACCAACATCTCCTCTTGCTTCCTCGTTAGGGATAAATTTCTCATTTTAAAATGTGTTTCCTTTATGTATATATTTCTACACAATGCAGTGGTTTCCAAAATTTTCTTGCCTAGAATTGTCTAGAGGAGCAAATAAAAACACACCTCCGCCTTGTGTGTGTGGAGTTTGCATGTTCTCCCCGTGCCTCGGGGGTTTCCTCCGGGTACTCCGGTTTCCTCCCCTGGTCCAAAGACATGCATGGTAGGTTGATTGGCATCTCTGGCAAAATTGTCCATAGTGTGTGAGTGTGTGAGTGAATGAGAGTGTGTGTGTGTGTGTGCCCTGCGATGGGTTGGCAATCCATACAGGGTGTATCCTGCCTTGATGCCCGATGACGCCTGAGATAGGCACAGGCTCCCCGTGACCCGAGCGTTTGGATAGAAAATGAATGAATGAATGAATGAATGAATGACAAGATAAAGCTCTGCCTATTAGTGATGTCGTTATAGTTAGACCCTCCGGAGTACCCACATGCACTCAGATAACCCTTTATTTTTATTTCCTTCATTTTCATTCAAAGACATAAAGCCAACCAAACACATTTTATTTTTTTGCAATGCTTCTCCACCTAGCTCACAATTTCTCTAGTCTCAGAATGATTGACAGAGGACAGAGAATGTATTTATGCCGCTCCCACCCATAAAGCACAACCGATTGTCCTCTCTTGGTTGCCCCTCTATAAATGACTGTGACATTGTTTGGATTCCATCTTGCAATCTTGCAACAATACAGCGAACACTTTTTATTGTGCCACTCAGGAGCTCCCTAAAGTGCACACTTTTAAAGCACTTTAGGATAAGAGCATACATAATAATCTGTTCTCATTCTGTGTCTAGCTCTATGTCCACTCCGGTCATGACTCTTCTTCTCGTCCTCCAGACCTGCCTGATCCGTTTCTATACTTCTTCTACATTTGTGATTCACCTTCCACCACTGATTTGGATATTCTTGTCTGAATACTCTCGAGACGATGTGTGATCAGATGATGTGTGTGGACTGTACAGACCCACACAAAACACACACACTGACACATCATATTGTAACTTTTTGTCTGCACTGTCTTTTGTCCTGCACTGTCTGGTCTGTCTTTTGTCCTGCACTGTCTTGTCTGTCTTTTGTCCTGCACTGTCTTGTCTGTCTTTTGTCCTGCACTGTCTGGTCTGTCTTTTGTCCTGCACTGTCTTGTCTGTCTTGTTTGTCTTGTCCTGCACTGTTTGCACCAGGTTGCACAGTTGCACTTTATGTGGCTAAGACTACTTACTAAGTCTTTAGCCCTGTCTTTGTTTTATGTAGCACCACGATCCTGGAGAAACGTCGTCTCATTTCGCTATGTACTGCAACAGCTATATAGGGTTGAAATGACAATAAAAGCTTCTTGACTTGACTTGAGACTCTGACCTCCAGAGACCTAGTATTATTATGCGCTCTTGCGGATGAAGCCTAAATCTAAACCTTCTCACGCTCATTTTAAGCTTCCTTTTCATAACACGCTGGATGAATACCAAACATCCTGTAATACATTCGCTGTTGTTTGCTTAACTGTGTAATGTCCTGTAATGATCAAAATCCTCCCCAAATCCCACTATTCAGCGTCACCCAGTGGAAAGTGTACTTTCTTTCGAGTCTGGTTTCTCTCACACTTTTTTTTCTCACCACTGTCTCCTTTGACTTGTTCATTAAGGATCAAGGTGAATGTCGGTAAAAACGGATTTCAGTAAAGTCTTTTTGTGACCGTTTCTATGATTGTACCTTAAATTGAAGTAAAAAGAGCACTCTAGTATTAATGTAACCATTATGGCCACAGGTAACAGATAACCTTATCAGGTATACCCCTTAAATTGAGTCATGGTTCCCATAGCAACAAGCACTGTGTGTCTTTGTTTAGGTTTGGGTTCCGCCTCGGTGTTCAGTAGTAGGCTCGGGTTCCTGCACATTACGCATTTATTCGTTCAGCAGGTGCTTTTATCCAAAGTGACTTACAAATGAGGAAATACGAATGAAGCGATATATCAAGCAGAAAATAATACTAGTTCTATGATACGTTGAAATATTTTTAACTGAGTGCTCAACGGGGGGGGCACGGTGGCTTAGTGGTTAGCACGTTTGCCTCACACCTCCAGGGTTGGGGGTTCGATTCCCACCTCCACCTTGTGTGTGTGGAGTTTGCATGTTCTCCCCGTGCCTCTGGGGTTTCCTCCGGGTACTCCGGTTTCCTCCCCCGGTCCAAAGATATGCATGGTAGGTTGATTGGCATCTCTGGAAAATTGTCCGTAGTGTGTGATTGCGTGAGTGAATGAGAGTGTGTGTGCCCTGCGATGGGTTGGCACTCCGTCCAGGGTGTATCCTGCCTTGATGCCCGATGACGCCTGAGATAGGCACAGACTCCCCGTGACCCGAGGTAGTTCGGATAAGCGGTAGAAAATGAGTGAGTAAGTGAGTGAGTGAGTGAGTGCTCAAGGGTACAGAGTAGTGGAGAGGTGCTAATGTAAATGCAGGGCTTTTTTAAAATAGGGGTTATGCTAGAAGTTAATGGTTCATGGATAAGGTAGGTTTTTATTTGTCTTTTGAAGTTAGTGACAGATCCTGCTGTTCAGATTCACCGCTAAAGGACAGCTAGTTTAAATGTTTTTAAAAGGGACCTTGTGCATTGCTGAGTAGGTACTACAAGGCTCTATTACTATAGTATGTGTGTATGTGTGAGTGTGTGTGGAGTGTTGCATTTTGTCACTGTCATTGTGTGGGTTTCCAAAGGTTCTTAGGTTTTCTCCAACCTTCTGTAAGACATGTTAAAATGCTACGCTAAATGCCACCTTACCGGGCATATATGTGTGTACTGTACATGGTGTCCTGCAGTGGACTAGCATCCTGTTCAGAGTGTGTAATCACCTCACACACAGTGATTCTAGGAAAGGCTCCGGATTGAGGATGACTTTGATTAGGATAAAGTCTTACAGAAGATGTATGTATGATTGAATGAATGAATAAATGAATCAATGAATGAATCAATGGTTCAATGAATCAATCATTGAATTAATGAATCAGTCACTGAATCAATGAATCAATGAGTGGTGGCACAAGCGCTTAAGGTTTTGGGTTGTTGATCGAAGCATCAGGATTAACCCTAAGGGTGCTGTATCATGGCTGACCCTGTGCTCTGACCCCAACCTCCAAAGCTGAGATATGTGAAGGAACAATTTCACTGTGCCGTAATATATATGTGTAAGGACTCTGCCCGGACTCTGGCCACGTGCGTTTGTTTACGTTTCTCGTCACGTGTCTGCCCCGCCTTTGTCTGCTCCTCCCTGTCGTCACACCTGATCCTTATTGTGTCATCATTGTCTTTTGTATTTAACTGTGCCGCGTTGCCTCGTGCAGCGCGGCATCTACTGTGGTCTTGGTTTTGTTTAGTCCTGTCTCGAGTCCGTGTTCCTGTTTTGTGTATGTGTTAATAAATCCCTTTTGTTTTAGCTATCCTGCATTTGGGTCCGCTTCTGCTCCGCGTCATGACAATATGTGACAAAATAAAGGCTTCTTTTTCAGTCAATAAATCAGTTAAGCTCAACGAATTATTCTAGACGATACCTTTCACTAAACTTTTACATCTTCTCCACGGATTCAGCAACAGAGATTGAGAAATGGAGATGAAACCAGATACAGAAACAGAGAGCATAAAGGTACATTCAGACCTGGCAGCTAACTGTAGTGAAGATTAGCTATACTGTTCTGCTTTTCAAAGTTTTCTAAGTTTTCAGTTTTTCTAATCTTGTTCCTAAAGTGCTAACTTTAAAAGGATGTCTGTCTTTTTACATTTATCTTATGCTTCTTTCTGATCTGTTAGTAAAGCTCATGAAAGTCATACTCTTTAACACCCTTTAACATTGCTGTGCCTGGACTGGATTCTGTCTCTCGATCAGAAAGACACTCTGGATAAAAGCGGCAAGGAAACGATAATGTAAATGTAAGAGAAGCGATCCTCCAGCAGGACTCGAGGGAACTGAGTGTAGTTGTAGCTTAAATGAAGCATGAAGACCGAAAGAATGTGGTAAGTAGAGCTGGCTGGTCTCACCACACTCATCATAGAATGTTTGGAGTAAGATAAAAATGTGTGTGAAAGGGGTTTTCGGTGTGCTCAGAGCTATCACACTGATGCTGTGTCATGCTTACGAGATAATACGAGGAAGAATTCTCTGGATTCTAATTTCTAAGGTTTAGATGAAAAGAAGAAATAGGAAAAATGTATAAAAGTGCTCCATTAAAACAGGGTTAGTAGCAAAGGAAACAAGGTTTGTAGCAAAGGAAAGCTCATTTCATTCATTCATTTATTCAATCAATTAATCGTTCATTCATTCATTCATTCATCCAGTATTCACTTTGTTGTGGTCACTAGCATCAATCTAGACCTTTCAGTGTGTGCGGTTCACACCACTCGTCATGTAAAATTCCACTTTCTGGCTTGAAACAGTTACTACAGAAGAGTTAGTGACTCTATCATCAATATATATGGTAAATTATATTTTTCAGGAATATAAGCTTTTGTCTTGAGATTTAAACGATAAATAGGATGAAGGGCCAACTCTATCAGAGGCACCTTTAACACCAATGTGAAAATCAGTCTTAACTAGCCAGATACTTAGCCGATGGGCTAGCTGTTAGTGACTTGTTAGCTGCTTGTTTAGCAAATTAAAAAAATTGTTATTGGGCCCAAATTGTTGGGCTAATTGTGGCTGAAATGTCATTATGTATTATTATCGTTATTAGGGGAAGTGGTACCGCAGTGATTAAGGTGTTGGACTACTGGTCAGGAGGTCCAACAAGCTGGAAGGGTTACCAAGTCACCACTCCTTGGCCCCCGAGCAAGGTCCCTATCTCTCAGTTGCTCAGCTGTATAATTGAGATAAATATATGTTGCTCTGGATAAGGGTATCTGTCAAATGCCCTAAATGTCATTGTATATCATTATGTATTCAAGTATTGTTAATAGAATAATATACAATATAGAACAATATAAACTCACCGGCCACTTTATTTTGTCCAACTGCTCGTTAATGCAAATTTCTAATCAGCCAATTACATGGCAGCAACTCAATGCATTTAGGCATGTAGACATGGTCAAGACGATCTGCTGCAGTTCAAACCGAGCATCAGAATGGGGAAGAATGGTGATTTAAGTGACTTTGAACGTGGCATGGTTGTTGGTGCCAGACGGGCTGGTCTGAGTATTTCAGAAACTGCTGATCTACTGGGATTTTCACACACAACCATCTCTAGGGTTTACAGAGAATGGTCCGAAAAAGAGAAAATATCCAGTGAGCGGCAGTTCTGTGGGCGCAAATGCCTTGTTGATGCCAGAGGTCAGAGGAGAATGGCCAGACTGGTTCGAGCTGATAGAAAGGTAACAGTAACTCAAATAACCACTCGTTACAACCGAGGTATGCAGAAGAGCATCTCTGAACACACAACACGTCGAACCTTGAGGCGGATGGGCTACAGCAGCAGAAGACCACACCGGTACTAGTAAGGTGTACCTAATAAAGTGGTATCCCGATGAGTGTATCTCAATGTGATTCACACCTACGCCGACTCACAACCGTGCTGATATTCAGCACAACCTCATTCCTGCTCATGCAGTATTACTGAGATGTGTTGATTTGTAGCGCGATAAGTTTTCGGGTTAAAGTCTTATATTATCTGAATTGAAAAGTCCATTAACTCCATGAGTCCATTAATTCAAAAGGCCATCATTTCATTACTGTATCAGCTCTTATCTGAGACAGGAGTTAAGGGATCAGCAGGAGAGCATCAATTTATGTTAAGAGTATTTCATTTCCATTCAATTCATTAGTATTCAATGTGTTTGTGCAAATGGATAACAACACTATTAGTCAAATCCTTTCATTCTCAAGGGATAAATGTAGACCAGTAACACATAATGGATGTAAATGGGAAGTCGTGTAAACGTTACTTACAGAAAGGGTCATTATTTTTCATGTAGGAAGCATTTCACTGCAGCAGTTAACCACCTGGTCTTGGACAAAGTACAACAAGCCAAAATAAGTGCTAAACTGTCTCAGACATCTGCTACTACTGACTAAACTAGGTAGGAAATTTACGTTGCCGTCTAAACTAATCGAAGTTAAGCCAAAATGTTTAGCCTCAAACAGCAAGTTACATTACAGCAGCTATTATATATCAAATTTCTTTACTGTCTTAAAGTAAATGGAAATACACAGCTTTTCATATATTACCAGAAAAAACATCACGCATAATCTTCTCTGTACTGAAGACTTTTTCCATGCCAGAAAACTTTTCAGCTTTACCTCTGACCTGCTAACAAATGCTGAAGAGTGAAATATTGTAGATTTAAATAGCATCGATGGGTTATTTCAGTGAGTGAGGAAGAAAGATGATTAAGGTACATGTAGTGTCTGAGCTGCATGTCGATTAAACATGTTTAATGTTATACAGTATCTAAAAGGGGGGCACGGTGGCTTAGTGGTTAGCACGTTCACCTCACACCTCCAGGGTTGGGGGTTCGATTCCTGCCTCCACCTTGTGTGTGTGGAGTTTGCATGTTCTCCCCGTGCCTCGGGGGTTTCCTCCGGGTACTCCGGTTTCCTCCCCCGGTCCAAAGACATGCATGGTAGGTTGATTGGCATCTCTGGAAAATTGTCCGTAGTGTGTGATTGCGTGAGTGAATGAGAGTGTGTGTGTGTGCCCTGTGATGGGTTGGCACTCTGTCCAGGGTGTATCCTGCCTTGATGACCGATGACACCTGAGATGGCACAGGCTCCCCGTGACCCGAGAATAGTTTGGATAAGTGGTAGAAAATAAGTGAGTGAGTGAGTGAGTATCTCACAGAAGTGAGTACAGTCCTCACATTTTGAGGAAATCACTGAAGAAATGACACAATATAAAGTAGTGAGTGTACAACTTGTATAACAGTATAAATTAGCTGTCCCCTCAAAATAACTCAACAAACAGCCATTAATGTCTGCTAGCAAAAAGTGAGTACACCCCTAAATTGTGCCCAATGTGTCAATATTTTGTGTGGCCACCATTATATTACAGCACTGCCTTAACCCACTTGGGCATGGAGTTCACCAGTGTCACAGGTTGCCACTGGGTTCCACTTCCACTCCTCCATTACGACATCAAGGAGCTTGGCCAGTACATCACCTTTACCCTCAGCTTCTTTAGCAAGGCAGTGGTGATCTCTGGTGTATTTTGGGTCGTTATCATGTTGGAATACTGCCCTGCGGCCCAGTCTCTGAAGTGAGGGGATCTTGCTCTGCTTCAGTATGTGACAGTACATGTTGGCATTCATGGTTCCCTCAACAAACTGTAGCTCCCTATTGCCTGCAGCACTCATGCAGCCTCAGATCATGTCACTCCCACCACCATGCTTGACTGTAGGCAAGACACACTTGTCTTTGTACTCCTCACCTGCTTGACACCATCTGAACCAAATACAGTAAGTTTATCTTGGACTCCCAGGACATGATTCCAGTAATACATGTCCTTAGTCTGCTTGTCTTCAGCAAACTGTTTGCGGGCTTTCTTGTGCATCATCTTTAGAAGAGGTTTCCTTTTGGGACGACAGCCATTCAGACCAATTTGATGCAGTGTGTAGCGTATGGTCTGAGCACTGACAGGCTGACCCCTTAAACCCTTCAACCTCTGCAGCAATGCTGGCAGCATTCATACGTCTATTTCCCAAACACAACCTCTGGATATGACGCTGACCACGTGCACTCAACTTCTTTGGTCGACCATGGCAAGGTGTGTTCTGAGTGGAACTTGTCCTGTTAAACCGCTGTATGGTCTTGGCAATCTTCTTATAGCCCACGCCATCTTTATGTAGAGCAACAATTCTTTTTTTCAGATCCTCAAAGAGTTCTTTGTCATAAGATGCCATGTTGAACTTACAGTGACCAGTATGAGCGAGTGAGAGCGATAACACCAAATTTAACACACCTGCTCCCCATTCACACCTGAGACCTTGTAACACTAATGAGTCACATGACACCAGGGGGAGAAAATGGGTAATTGGGCCCAATTTAGACATTTTCACTTAGGGGTGTACTCACTTTTGTGGCCAACAGTTTATACATTAATGGCTATGTTGAGTTATTTTGAGGGGACAGGAAATTTACACTGTTATACAAGCTGTACACTCACTATTTACATTGTAGAAAAGTGTTCAGTGTTGTCACATGAAAAGATCTAATAAAATATATACAAAAATGTGAGGGGTGTACTCACTTCTGTGAGATACTGTACTGTATATCTGTTCTCTAATAGCAGGCGTCTGTAGTGATTGCAAATGAACACAAAAGAAAAAATGCATCAAACAGTCAGCGTGAAGCAAATACTTTCCAAAAGGAGATGACTTGCTGAGATCCGTACAGAGTGAATAGCAGCAAGTGGAGTGAGATACCACGTCTCAGTGAAAAAGTATAATTACTTGGTGATTGGTATTCTGTGCGTCTCTGAACAGACTGTATTTTTGCTTTTTCTGGAACTATTAGGAACTATTAGCCCTGTGATGGATTGTCACCTGTTCCATGGTGTCCCCTGCCTTGTACCCTGAGTCATCTGGGATTGACTACAGGCTCTGTGACCCTATGTTACTCATCAAACAGACACCTTTCCATTACACTCATATGTTCTCGTTGAATATCCCGTTCCAAATCTTTTCCCTCTTCACTGTTATAACAACCTTCACTCATCTGGGAAGACTTTCCACTAGATGTTGGATCGTGATCGTGGGGATTTGTGTTCTTTCAGCTATAAAGCTTTAGTGAGATCAGACACTGATGTTGGGTGAAGAGTTCTGGGGTTTAGTCGGTGTTCCAGTTCATCCATGAGGAATTCAGTGGGGTTGAGTCAGAGTGCAGGACATTTGAGTTCTACCACTCCAACCTTTAACCTTCAAACCATGTCTTAATGGAGCTTGCTTTGAGCACAGGGGCATTGTCATGCTGGAACAGGTTTGTGTTGCTAGGTTTCTGTGAAAGTTTTTATATATTTACAGTACTTTTCGCCATATAGTGCATGTTCTCAAAAGTGGTTGTGCCTCTTTCTATGACACTGAAAAATGTAAGGATAAAAAAGTAAACATTTTAAGTAGCTGTCTGCGTGACTCAACTGTTATATATACACACAGATCTCAATGACTATTTCTTGTTCTAATGTTATTTTATTAATGTTTATTTTTGTTTTTATTACATTTAATTGTATATACGCTTTTTAGCTATAAAATTACTGTTCTGTGTAAAATATATTATGATATGATATGTTATACATATATATGATAACAACAACAATAATAATAATAATAATAATAATAAAAATAACAATAATAATAGCAACATAGCTTCATAATTGTTTACATTTTATTATTTTGATAGTTACTTTTATTTCCAAAGTTTTAAAATTATTTTAGAATTTTTCTCATAGCTTTTTTATTGCAATCTTCTATAATATAATAATAATAATAATAATAATAATAATAATAATAATAATAATAATAACAATAATAATAATAATAATAATAATAATAATACCAATAATAATAACAATGACAATAATAATTAAAGCTGCAAGCAGCATTTCCCGGGTTCAAGCGTTTAAGGCCTTTAGGGAGTTTAAGGCCTTAAAGGATTTTCACATACACAAAGTGACAAATAAACAAAGTCATATCGGTGAGTCTACAATCCTCGTGCGAAGCAAAACGAAGTATGAAAACATACTTGGCAATAAAGACCATTCTGATTCTGATTCTGAGACTTTGCCTTACGAGTCAGCACAAAATTGGGTTTTTGGACCTATGGGCATAAACGCGTTTTGGGGCGCTGAAGCGCCCCGGATTGTCCGATTCCGCTGAGATTTTGGCCCTGAGTAACTGTGACCAGTACTACCATCTGATCAAGTTTGAGCTCTCTAGGCCTTACGGTTTGGGCTGCACGACCGTTTCTAGGGCGGAATAATAATAATAATAATAATAATAATAATAATAATAATAAAAATCCTAACAAAAACAATAGGTTTCCAGCGCTTCGCGCTTGAACCCTAATAACAATTAATAATAATAATAATAATAATAATAATAATAATAATACAAATAAATAATATTATTAATAATAATACAAATAACAATAGTAATAATATAATAATAATAGTAGTAATAATAATAATAATATTTTATTATACATATAAATTATATGTATAAGGGTTCACATAGAATAAAAATAATATACTGTATTATTATTTTTCATCTGCATATTTCTAATTATATTACACTATAAATAAAACCAACGTGTAATAAGTATGAACACTTTACATCAGTGATATATGGAGAAAAGAAACTTTATAAATTCTCGGATTATTTTTATTTTCTTTAAATGACGCACCATTCTGTAAATATGCCTTTGGTCGAAATAAAGCATAGCTCCGCCCACCATTTCTAAGGAATCCTAATGGTCGGCGTGTTTGATGGGCGTGGGTTTGCGTGCTACGCCCCGCCCCTTTTCCACAAAACACAGCGGCTAAGGTTTTTAGCAGCTGTGTGGTCATTTTATAATAAACAGTTCTCTGGTCATATCTGTGTACGACATCAGCGCCTGAGGCCAAAGAGAAGGTAATGTGTGAGTGAGAACACGGTGTAAAATGTGAATGCATTGCGTTATAACAGGTAAGTGTTATAATGCGTCTTTTTAAAAAAAAAAAAAAAAAAACCCGTTAGTGCTGGAGTCATTTAACGTTAACGGATGCTAAGCTAACGCAGCTAAGGGCTATTTCATTCAGATTCTCACGGATGTTGAGGCTACATACAGAATGCTAACAAGCGCAGCCGTTTGTCTGCGTATATACTGTTGTACGCGACTACGCAGGTTTTGTCCACACACGCGCGCACGCGCACACACATAAACATATATGCCGTTAAAGGTTTACGTTTTGACCGTTTTTTTTTTAAATGTTCAAATCGAGTGCACGCGCCCCGAACACTTTTAACGGTTATTCCAGGCGACGTTCCCAATCCGAACTGTGTATGGGAGAAAGTACCCGGATGTAGCCGTGGCGTACTTGTTAAAATGTGAGCGCATAGGAGTCGAGTGTCGGTTTAAAACACCGCACACTAACACACTAAACAGTATGTAAACATAGTGCGCATTTACTGTAGTGTTGTGTATAAAGGCCACGAAGGTGGATGGATTAAATCTAAATAAAATCAGTCATAAATAAAGTCTGTCAAACTAATATAAATATATAAGGTAAAGTGTCACCACAAAAAAACAACTTTTATAAAAACTAATATTAATATTATACTAATAATAAACTAATATAAATATAAAAGGTAAAGTGTCACCACAAAAAAACAACTTTTATAAAAACTAATATTAATATTATACTAATAATAAACTAATATAAATATAAAAGGTAAAGTGTCACCACAAAAAAACAACTTTTATAAAAACTAATATTAATATTATACTAATAATAAACTAATATAAATATAAAAGGTAAAGTGTCACCAAAAAACCAACTTTTATAAAAACTAATATTAATATTATACTAATAATAAACTAATATAAATATAAAAGGTAAAGTGTCACCACAAAAAACAACTTTTATAAAAACTAATATAAACTAATATTAATATTATACTACTAATAATATAATGATAATATACTAATATTACTAATAAACTAATACAAACTAATATAAATATAAAAGGTAAAATGTCACCACAAAAAAACAACTTAATAAAAAACTAATATAAACTAATATTAATATTATACTAAAAATATAATAATGATAATATAATACTAATATTACTAATAATAAACTAATCTAAAATGTCACCACAAAAAACAACTTTATAAAAAACTAATATTACTATTATACTAATAATATAATACTAATATTACTGATAATAAACTAATACAAACTAATATAAATATAAAAGGTAAAATGTCACCACAATAAAAAAAACTACTTTTTATTTTGAATCCCTGACTGTTGTATTGTGTGTCATAGTTGACTTACTAATGACAATAATTGTATATTTGTTTGTTTGTAATAGTATTTATTGCGTGTTTTTATCAGTTGCATAGTTCAAATTGGAGATAAACACATTTCTCTTTTCTGTTTACTTTGATTCAGTCGAACATTGTGCCAAATGAAAGGACGTCTTAATTCTGAAACATGTTCAATATTGTTATTATACAATGTTGTTGAAGTGCTAAGTGCACATTTTGGGGGGTTTTATTAATTTTCTGCCATCCCAAGCATTTTTCGCTGACGTCTGGGTCTAGTGTTGTTGTTTTAGATCCTTCTCCGACGTGGTGGTCATGTTATAGTCCCAGGTCCATGGTTTGTGTGTGCAGAAACATTGTTGATGTTCACACACTCCTTACGTCTTTTATATACATTCGGAAGATTTCTAATCGACATCCACTAGATGGTTACGTCCAAACCAAAACATTACCCTTCTCTACTGTTGTTGTGATTGTTGTCCAGGTCTGTG
Organism: Tachysurus vachellii; assembly: GCF_030014155.1. Classification (NCBI taxonomy): domain Eukaryota; kingdom Metazoa; phylum Chordata; class Actinopteri; order Siluriformes; family Bagridae; genus Tachysurus; species Tachysurus vachellii. The sequence goes on from NC_083467.1 coordinate 25,019,461, forward strand.
TCTTAAATAAGCAAACACGAGGGTGGTTTCAAATCCAAGCACTATCTCTAATAGGAAAGCTGGTTACTGTTGGTACCAAGTAGGTCATTTCAGACACAGCAGCAGGTTTTTTTTTTTGGACATGGAAAGATTCTCGCTGAACCGTGTTAGTGCATCATGTCAGGGGTGTGAAAATGACTCGATTGATGTGCATCATGTTCACTTAATTTTAAGGGCGGTTTGTCTGGATGTTGACGCCCTGTAATGTTTCATAATTATGGCTCATAGACCATGTTTGTGTTTTCAGTAATTGAATCCCTTTAGTTTGGACAATGCTGCTATCAGGTGTCATTCGGATACCGAGCACGATTATTTGTGCATGAAAAAAATATGCTCAAATATCGTTATGCGATTCAACATGATGTAAATCTGGCACACGTCATCATAGTAATCAACAGCAAAAGACTACATAGACTTGGTAGTTACAAATGTTACATGTAATACTGGTCCATTGTTCACAATAGGCCCTTCTAGCGATAGCTTAAACCTGATAGTGCGAAGAAAGTTACAAACCAGGAGCTGTAGCATCTTCAAAGAACCTTTTAAAATCAGCATTGCAAGTTTATTCAGACAAAAAAAAGACTATAAGCGATAGTAGGTCAGTTAAAATGACTTAATTTACCCAATGTGTTGTTCTTGACCGTTAGCCAGCAGTCAGTGACAGTGAGGCATTCTGACACAATGAAGAGTTATTAATGTAGTCAGCTAATGAAATTAAATCTTAAGTCAGCTCACTAATGCAATAAAGAATGACCCTGGTAGCAGTTATGAGCTGTTAATTGTCACCGTGGAAAGGTTTTCCTTTAATTGATTAATATTAAGTAGGTTATAGTAAATATAGTAAATGTGCTCTCACCACCGTGGTCAGGGAACCAACCCAACCACTGAGGGGTTAAATCTCAGTGCCAGTCCCTAATAGATAAAATAGTAGTGTTGCATCAGGAAGGGCATCCCGTGTAAATCCTGTGCCTAATCAAATATGTTGATCATCTAATCTGCGGTGGCGACCCTGAACAGGGAACAGCCGAAGGACAACAACTCGTTATAGTAAGTGTCAGTATGTTTACTGATATTGATGAGTGGGGGAGGCGATATCGGTATATTTTCCTTATTTCCTTAGCTCTGTGTTGTTCTATGTAGCATCATGGTCCTGGAGAAACGTTGTCTCAGTTAACTGTGTACTGCAACAGATATATATGGTTGAAATGACAATAAAAGCTTCTTGACTTGACTGTGAGACATTTGTAATGTTTGTATGCTACATTTATGTTATTGTTCTTGTTAGTACAGTTACAACAGAGCTCAGTAGTAGAAATATATAGTGTGTGTGTGTGTGTGTGTGTGTGTGTGGTGCCAGTACAGGTGGGTCCTCGGTTAAGAGACTAGACATGAAATTAAAGATGAGCATTTGGCATTTATCATTATCACTTTCTGACCTCAGAAGATTTATTATTATTTTTTGTCAACACAGCAGTGACACTGAAGCATTTAAAATCTCTGTAACGCTGCCGAACCCGATACACTCATACCTCATTCATGAGAAGAATAATGCTTTCTGCTGGGCGGTGCGCCTATGGAATTGCCTTTCCAGTGATTCTGTCTCATAAGCGCTGGTTAATGAGCTGTTTGAGACTTCCATCATTAACCAACAGAGTGCATGGAGATGCAAAACCTTTGATAGTTTTCTGAATCCTTACTCTGTTTTCTAAATTAATTATTTACCCCCTCTTCAAAGACCTGGCACTTTGCCTTGCATCCACTTGTTCTGTGCTACATTAATTTTTACCAAAGCCATGTATCACTCCAGTTCAGCTGAATCTCTCGACTCTCTCGTTACTAATGAAAATGCACTTCTGGCACCTGATCGGATGCTTATTAGGATTTCGCTCTCAGCAGTTCATCAGACAGCTAGCCAGCGATTACAGTGCACACCAACGGCAAGAGCACCAAGCTCAGGCGGACATAGGAAAGATTGTTTCTCTCTGCCGTCTCTCATCCTTATAAAAACGTGATCAGAGACGGCTCAGGTTTGTTATTCTCAACCGTGGCTTGTTTTTCTCTCTTTCTTTCTACAGGACATGGGCCATGAAGGAAACCTGTGAGAGAATGATCTGAAACTGTTCCAGACCATTTATTGAGGTGAGTCATGGCACATGCAAGCATTGAGAAGAGTCATGTGTTATATTAAACTGATGGACAGATAAATAAAAAAAAACATGGAGGCAGTTTTGTACATGACACCTTTCAGCTGTGTAAGCAAAGCACTTCATTCCATGACTCTACAGATTTAAAAGCACGTTACTTGCACAGCCGATGAAGGATTTTATAGCTGGGAGGGCAAAAAGCTTAAGATGCATGTCACAATAATGACTGTTCACTACAAATGTGTTCATTCCTGTATAATAGTGCCATCCTTTGAAGGTGAGAGAGACCTTAAATTCAAGATCACCTTGATCTGTGTTTCAGTATTTTACACTATTATTAGTGCCTCATATCATTGTTCGTAGTTTCTGTGCACACCGGAATCTTTTCATGCATTTATGAAAGAACCCCATCCAATTTTCCAACCATAAATGATATTTTATTGAATTTGTTTGCCAATAACACATTTGGACAGATTTCCACTGCAAAGTGTGTCAGATACTTTGACACCAGGAAATATAAAGACTGCTGTTTCCATTGGTTTTTAGTTCAGCCCCAAATGTTCCTGCTGTTATTTTATTTGGGTACCTGATCATGAGCATCAACATGACCAAGTGCTACGTGAGAATGTGGTCTAAGTGCAGATCGGAACAACTTGCAACACGCCGATTACAAAGATGCCATTTTTTAATTATGTTGTGAAACATAATAAAATGACATGAAATGAGAAGTGGTGAGATCGCTGATTCCGACACGATGACGCGGATTTGTTTACCCTTTTACCTCGCCACCATTTGCACTTGGCTCTCACTGCGGTCAGATATGAAGTATAACTTTAGAAAGAAAAAAATCTATTTAGTTAAGTTGCACTGATGCTTCTGGACATTAATGTGATGACTTCGAATTCTGTCTCCTGCAGCTGTGTGATTTGAGGAGCGAGTCGTTCCAGCATGGAGGCCTCCAACATTTTGCCCGTGCTGAAGAAGAAACTGGCGTTTTTGTCAGGTAACGCATGAAGACAGTTATATCTAATACATGTATTACTGTGCTTCTTGTAATACATTATTGTTTCTATAGTAACAACATTCACACGGACCTGACGGCGTTAACTCCACATAATCTCAGACTAATTTAAAGGTTGATATGAGGAGATGTTATGTTTGTTCATCATTTATACAAGGAGACTCCAGTGTCAGCGCTTTTGTAACAGAACGAGATAAAGCTGTAGCTTTAGGTTTTCCGAAGCACAAAAGTCTTCAGGACTGAGGAGGTTACTTAGTAATGTTATATAATGCTATAACATAAGGGTTAAGAGGAACTTGTGTCATAGATGTTAAATGTAGCTGTAAATGGGTTTAAAAAAATTATGCAGTGGTTTTAAAATAAAAAAAAATAAAAAAAAGTAAATTGTTAGTGTTTATAATTTGCTGTGTGGTCAGGAGCGAAAGCTTGACTTTATCAGAGCAAATTTTTTACACGGTGCTGTTGTTCACTCCATACAGTTTGGAAAAGGACAAATATAGGCATGATGCTCAGGGGTCTGCACACTTTGGGCTGTATAATGAATAGCTTAGCGGCGTTGGCCGTGGATTTCAGACAGCCGCTATGATTTACTGTAAATTTTTAGTTCTAATGAGCTTCAGTTTAACCCACTTCCTCTTCATTAACACTGTATTCAGGTCTTTTGGCCTTTGCTACAAATGAATCTGAGTCAACACCTAGTAGTTGACAACAAGCTTCTAAAACGTGAACTGGATCCAGTTATCATTTCGCAGGTTTTTTTTTGTCACCCGAGTGCAAAGAACAGGGATAATTGTGTGGATATGATGTGGATAAAGTACTTTCTTTATACTAAAGGTACGCTACTGGAATCTTTAAGCAAAGGAGAAGTGTGTTCTCTTGTTGGTGATTAACAATCATTAAGTTTCATGTTAGTAGAATAGCTGACCTGCATCTTTTCAGCATTACATTTACAATGATCATAGTCTCTACAAATGTTTTTTTTGAGCTGTGCTTTTTGGTTCGTGCTGTTTTGCAACTCTGGGTATTTCGAACTATCTTTTCTCTTCCACAGTGACATCTGGAAACAACTTTTGTCTTTGTCTTGCTTAGGAATCTAATGGAGTATAAGCTGATTGAATATGGGGAGCTAAAGCATGAATGACATTTTAAACCTCTAATGTCATGTGCTTGTCAGGTTTACAGTCAAGCCTGTGTGCTTCTGTGATGTCTTAGGATACAGTGATGTTGAAAGATTGGAGATTTCCCTCCAATCAAACTTGTATTTATGTATTTTTATTTTTTTTTTAAATAAGGAACAGACAGTTTATGTAGCGGTCTTGGTGTTTTGTTTCCAGTGAAGCTCTGAGTACAGAGGGGAAAATGAATTCACTGTTTAAGCACTTAGAGTTCGAGAGTGCTTTATTTAATCTCACACCAGATATTGAATCAATTACAGCACTCTTGCTTCTGCCCGCGTGCCTGCGCCCGCGTGCCTGCGCCCGCGTGCCTGCGCCCGCGTGCCTGCGCCCGCGTGCCTGCGCCCGCGTGCCTGCGTCCGTGTGCAGTTTACCAACAAGAATGCATGTTATACTTTTTATCTGTTTAAAGTTACTTTTAATGTTGCAGTATGTCAATGAGACCTGTTAGCTATCACTTTTGATACTCTTTAACATTTGTTCTCTCAACAGCTTCTCAAATTGTTTTCTCTTTCTTTTGAAGCTAATTACACAGAAATGTCCTGTTAATATCCAGTTGTGAGAAGCATAAAGAAGCAGCTTTACATCTGCCTATTATACAGCTTTGACACCGAAGTCTCTGTCCATAAATAATAAACAAATAAGTTTCATTATAGGCTTTTTCCTTTGTTAAGTGAAACATAGCATTTGAATGAGTGCATTAATATAAACTTGGTGCCTGTAGTCCAGCCAAGAATCCCTGGTTCGTATAGGATTATGCTAAATTCATTATTTTAGGTTAGAGAAGTTGTGATGTTGTGCATCTGCTTTATGTATGTGATTTGGTTATTGAGCTCTCTTCATTTTTTTTTTCGTTCTCTTCAGGAGGTAAAGACCGACGCAGCGGCCTAATCCTGACCATCCCGCTGTGCACGGAGCAGACGAGCATGGAGGAGCTCAGCTCCACACTGGACTACCTGCTCAGCATCCCCAGGTCAGCACACTCCAACCTTATTTCTACAGCATGCTGGGTTTTATGCTTATGCTGTGCACTAGAAGACAGAGGGTGCGTGTCACTGAGCACTCTAGCTTCCTTGGTCATGAATCAGTATATTGTCTACAAGAGTTAGGGCACTGGTAAGGACTCTGGCTCACTGCATGTTGGAACACTGATGACTCAATTTCCAGAGACATGACTACATGCTCGTGTTGTAAACACTGCCTCTGGCATTTATCTTCAGCAGGCTGGGCCAATATCATTCAGATTTTTTTGTGTGTGTGTCTTACATTATGAAATACTTATAAATACTTTTATATATCCTTACATCATTTATACCTACTGGATTTTTAACACCATTAAAACTTAGACGTGAACATCAAAATTGGTTAAAATTCTTAACCTAAGTGACCATTTGAGAACCACAACAAAGATAACAAACCGTTTACGTTTGTAGGTGTAAGTTGTCTGAGAGTTTTTTTTAGGGCATGAACTCACTGGTGTGATGGAGAAAATGGTTAAATGTTCAACTCGCTTATCAGTGCACTGGCTGCTGAATTAGGGAGCTGATTGAGACACATCCATAGAGTGATGTCTGGCAAATCGAACTCTTTCAAATGCTATAACTTTAGAAGAGCCTTTACAGCTTAGTGTCTTGTCCTCGGTTACATGACCGTGGTGGCCTCACCTCCGAAGACCGAACATACAGAATACACATCTTCTAGAACGTGGGCGTTTAGGATGGACTGAGATTAAAGGCATAGGAGAGGATTATGCTCTAATGCTTTTAACATTTGTTATTTATTATTCTTGGATTATGTTGATCGTCTGCTGTATCAGTCCATGTGAAATGAGCTGTTACTATAGAAACTGATACGTATGTGATGTGAGGGGGGAAAAAAAACCAAAAAAACACTGCTGCTGTGAACACAGGGTTATTTCCCAGTAAGTCTATATGAGAAAACAGGAAAGATTTGTAGCCTAAGCCGCTTAAACATTTTAAAATTCATGTAATTACTTTGCTCTTGGCTTTGTGGAAGTCAAATTTCAATCCTTAATTTGACCCTCTTGAGCTTCCTGTTAATTATTAAACGTGTCGCATGTAGAGTTCCCACACCCGTCCCTCTCAGATTGCTCTCTGCTGATATCCTATAAGTGATTTAATGAGACTGGCGCCTGAACACAGCCCTCCAGACTGATCCAGAGTGCCATTTAAATGCCAGCTGAGCCGTGCTGCAGTCTGACAAGCGCCGCCGTTTCAGATTTGGCGTGTATTTTTGGAATATTTGAGTCACTCTGAGGGCACTGTGTGCAGAATATCACCTTCCTGCCAAACAAATGAGTGTCTTTTTAGTGTGTAGGACTGAATACATGATGTGGAAGGTTATAGCGGATTCTCACTCTCTCTCTTAATTGTACATCACCGTGTGGAGCTTCTGAGAGTCGCTTACCTTTCGGTTCATTCATTCGTTTCTTAATTCTTCTGTGACCATCTACGTCTCGGTGTTTGTGTCTCTGTTCTGTCTTTTTTTTATTTTTTTATTTCCTATTTCTGTCTGGCTTCTGTTATGGCAGTGAGACACTTCAAGCGTCTTCTGTTTTTATATAAAATTAAAGAAAAAAAATGAGGCTAAAAAATAAACTAATTTCTTTGATCTTTTTGTTGATAATAAATACAATAATAACGAATTTAATGCTCAAGTCTGCACCCAGATTTTTATGGGGGTGATGCTTATAATAATCAATTATAAATCTTTATCAGGTTGAAGATTTCCTTTTAATTCGATTTGCACAATTACAAACATTGCTTTTTTTTTTTTTTTCTTTTTTTTTTTTTTTAGGTTCTTGACTGTTTGTAAAATGGCAAGCTCTAGATTCAGTTTGCTGTTTTTCAGATTATTTTCCTGTGGCACTGACACACCAAATTCAAAGACACTTTTTAGGTGCACTGAATGTCACCTTGCACGGAAGCCTTTTAGACCATCACTTTTCCTCACACCTTGCACCATTTCAGAAGTAAAATTACAGAGCACAAGTCCTCCACCAGTCTAGAACTATAATCACTGTTTCTCCAGAATCACAAAAGCAGGAAGTTAAAGCAGTAACATAATTAAATCCAACCTGTTACTCGCCTGCAGACTCGAGCGCTGTTAGCTTCCACACCTGATGTAGATCGTGCAGTGGTTTGGTCACCAAGAACCCCAGAGAGCTGTTCTCAAGAGGGTTAAGGGATCAGATTTCAGGATCACAACCAGGCTGGAAAATAGCATTCACACTTCGACAGCTCAGGGCTCACATGGCGCAAGCTTTATTTTTAAAGCTGAAGTTGCAGTTTGTTGCTTTCCTTTACATCTTGGTACATACTCATGTGCCATAGATGCGTGTTCTTTCTGTCTCATCTCTTTATTGTATATCACCCTATATCGCTGCTTCCATGTATTGCTCTCAGTCTCTGTGGTGCTGTGCGTGTTTGCAGTGAGAAGTGTAAAGCACGTGGTTTCACCGTCATCGTGGACGGCCGGAGGTCTCAGTGGAACGTGGTGAAGACGGTGGTTCTGATGCTGCAGGTAAGAAGAGATGAGCTTGTTCACACTTACACGCACTGTACAGCTTATTACACAGCGACACACTTGTACACTATAGTCACATCAGAGGAAGCCTGTTTCCAACGTTATCAGCTAATAGTTTTTGGCAGGAAGTAGCCGATTGTGTTGTAGACCGAATTGTTTCCTGCCTACGTGTGCTAAGATTTCCTTTACTTTTGTCTGCTATATATATATATATATATATAATCAGCCCTCAGTGATGAAAAGGTTTAAATCTGTTACTTGTGTAGAGCCAGATGATGTCTTGCGTTTACACTTGTATTCAATATATAACCGATAATATATCCATTATCACATTAGCAGGTTTAAACCAAAGCACAGCTTTGAAATGGTTCACAGATTATTTGTAACATGAACCACACTTTGGTGTGCGTGCGTGTGTGTGTGTGTGTGTGTGTGTGTGTGTGTGTGTGTGTGTGTGTGTGTGTGTGTGTGTGTGTGTGTGTGTGTGTGTGTGTGTGTGTGTGTGTGTGTGTGTGTGTGTGTGTGTGTGTGTGTGACCAACAAGCGTAGAGAAGTATTTTAATAAAACCCCGTGTGATCTGACCTACTTCAGTCAGCCTGTTGGCTTATGCATGTGCCTCTTCTTTAGGAGAATATATTTTCAGAATCTTCCTTGCTGATCCTCTGTGAGAATCTAAAACCCATTTACACCTTTTGGTATCCTTCTGTATGTTGGGGCCTCTATCAGGATCTGGATTGATCCTGATGACGGCTTAATGCTCTACTGTATTGTATTATGAAGAAATCTCCCACTTGAAATGCAAACAAATCTAATCAGAGATTAGGAAGTCATCCAGCTCTGAGCAACAGGGTCCTTTGCTTGGTTTGTGCATCGTGTGAGAAATGATGCTTTTTCTGATACGATCACGCACACTTATATATACAACTATATTTGAGTCAGTGGTAATAAACACACCCCAATGTCCGAGCTGAATCACTGGAAGATTTGCATGCTTAAGGCTGATTTGTACACCGGTCCTCTAGTCATCTTTCATGTCACTTGTGTACGTTCTCAGCAATTAGGATGTGGTTCAGGGTCACTGTATATAGAGGAGAAAGTGTAGCACCATGTGGCACTGTGACCCCAAATGAATAAACTTGTTAAAAATTGTTATGCATCACAGCACATACTTGTATATTGGGTAATATTGCTCCTATTACATTTAGTGTTTGAAAACAAAAAACTTACTGGAAGGTCTGTTTCGAATACCAGTCTCCTAAATTTTTAGATTTTTAAAATGCCCACTGAGGGTTTTTGTTTAGAGATGTAAGTGGAACGCAGGCTGTGCCCCAATTGTGCAAATCTTTTATTTACTGATGAGTACTTGCTAGTGGCATCATGTGCTGTCTTCCTTTATTTAAACATAGTCAGCCACCATCCACTTAAGACTCCATTGAACATTTTAAATCTGCTTAAACCAAAATATAATTCTAAACCGAACGGGGTCGGAGTGTGATTTGCCTGAGAAGCATTCTGGGATAGAAGGAAGCATTAAGCCTTTCCCACAGAGACATGTCTGCTCTTCTGCTGCTTTGTGTTGCACTAGGCTGATCTCCTAGCCCTTGACCTGGATTTCTTGAGTATATTCAGTTTGGCAGATCTCTCCCATATTTCCACAGTCAGCACTGAATAATGGTGTCAAAGCATCTTTCTGCCCAAAATTGGCCTTCTCCTTGTGCCTGAGGGGGATCTGGCTGAAAACGGACTTCTCCACGTCTGCTTCTCATTTGGTGACACAGTTCGCTTCATGAGGGAAAGAAAAAAAAAGACCACTTTCATGTAAAAAAAGAACGAAAGAAAGAAACCGATGACGAACTTCCAGAAATTGACAGATTGACCTGCACAGTTTGAAGCTCTATTAAGCTCAGTCACTCATGAAGGTATGATTGATGAGCTGACGTGCCAGGACGAGCGGAGATCACAGACGTGCCAAAATCTATGCTTTACTCAAAGCCTTTACACTCTTTCATCCCAACCTGAAAATCAGCTGTCATGCCAAACGGCGCACATTTTGTCCTGGAGGAATTCTGCTTCACCGAAGATGCATGGAACACGAAAGACACATTTTCTGTCATACAACAGCTTCAAATCAAGGAGGTTGAACGCTAATTAGTGCTTCATCAAAGTCGCCAGCCACTTCTTTTCAAACTGATGTTTTTCATTTTGCTTTGTGAAGCTGGTAAGCAGTGGAGCCCGGACACATTTGTTTCATTGTGTTCTCAAGTCTCGATGATTGATTAAATAAACAAGCAAACAAATGACTAAATAAGATAAATACTGTTTCGTGTACTGACATTTCCTTCAGTCAGCTAACTGCAGTACAATCAGCATTAACTTTCCTGTGTGCTGTTAAAGAGCAGCTTATAATGCAGCTTCACGTCACTCTACATCCTGTTATGAACCAAATTCCTACATTTCTTGCTGAATGCGTTTGGAGCTCATCGTATAGGTGTTCTTGTGGTTATCAGTGTAATAGTTTTAATTAGAAATTTAACGGCTGTTAATCTGTAAGGATTACTGTAAGGGTGCTGTTTTACTAAGTGTGTGTGTGTGTGTGTGTGTGTGTGTGTGTGTGTGTGTAGAATGTAATCCCAGCTGAAGTGTCCTTGGTGTGTGTAGTGAAGCCAGATGAATTCTGGGATAAGAAGGTCACCCATTTCTGCTTTTGGAAGGAGAAGGACAGACTTGGCTTTGAGGTGAGTACTGCACTCTCTCTCTCTCTCTCTCTCACACACACACACACTCACACACACTCACACACACACACACACTCTCACTCACTCTTTCCCTCCCACTCTTTCTCCCTGTGTTTGCCGTTCCTTCTTACTCGGTGCCATTGTAGGAAAGGCTTGTCCTCATAGCATAGGATTTTTGTCTTTCATCTAAAGTCATCTGTCAAGTCAGTTATCATGTTCTCATTCTCTGGCTTTCATCACAAATGATGCAGCAAATCACTTATTTTCACCCACAAACCATTGCATAATTTGATGTCGGATGTTTCATGATACACGGCGGACAAATGATTAAGGGGTTTGATTTTTTACTTTTACATTTTTATTTATTATCACATTAACGTTTGAACGGTGTACGTGTCAGAAGACATGCTGTTTTACTTTAAACAGATTGTGAGCTTAAGATCCTTCTTCACTATGCACACATAAAAGGATATCGTTTTTTTTCTGATACCAATTCCACGCTTCAGATTCAGATTTTCAGAAGTCATGTCTGTATCAGCAAGAGGACAACTTAAAACGATGCCTTGTTCATGAAGCGCCAGTCTTCTGAGTGCAGCTGATCAGGTTCATCTCTCAAGACAAGCAATATGTTTAGTTTATTTATTTAGTGTTTAGTTTAGGTCACCTTAGTGAGTTATTTTTTTTCCACACTACGGCACTGAATGTGCTTGTATAAAATCAGATAGTGTTGCAGGTGCAGTCAGAGGCACCCTGGGGCTTCCTGCTTTATAACGAGGTCATTTCCTCCTCTGACTTACTGTAATAAACCATAATGAAAAGGGCTGAGACCCAAATATTCCCCATTGCTGTTCACAAACAAGTCGTGCAAATGGCTGCCTTTAAAGGTTTTCTTTACACCGTCTAGGTGTACGTGTGTGTGTGTGTGTGGCCTGAGACAGGCTTGATTACTTCGCTTTCACTCATTAAGAGATATGATTGTGATCAAGACACAGGTTGTGTGGTTGGTTGTTTTGCAGGATGTTATTTACCTCTCGTTAGTTAATTTCCACTCAAATGACCATCTCTTTCATGACCTTAGATTCAGCAACACAGTCCACTTTAAGTTGAATAACTTTGTTTGCAGGCAGTGATTAGGTAGGAATAAAAGTTTTAGGGTTCAGTCACAGACCTCAAAATATGTAGCGATAAATATGTCAGTTAGCTGAAATCTACGGAGGCTTATTTAGTGTCGTCTTTAATAACGATGTCCGTCAACAACGTGAGGTTAACTCTGTCTGTAGTGTAAGCTTTGTCTCGAAACTACAGCACAATGTGTATATATTCAATAAAACATTCGTGACAAACGTGCGTTTGTAATTAGGGATGCACTAAAACGGTGGCAGCGGAGAACGATGAAAAACAACCTTTTTTGACTTTCAGGCAACCGAGAGGATAAAAGTCTTTAATGATGTGTCAGTTCAAACACTTTTCAAACTAATGCGACGGTAATGAAAACGTTTCCTTAAAATTCGTCATGTTTCTCTTTCCCTGCCTTTGTACCCGCCAGCTCAGTTATCTCCTAATGAAAGCACTGACTTCATTACGAATGATTCTTTTCCCCCCAATATAAAAATAGAATAAAAATAGCTTTCATATAAAGACAATTGCCCAGATAGCAACATTTGAAATTCCACCTGCTGGACTTTTGTATTAAAGGTGGGGTCTCCGTTGTTTGAAAGCCAATGTTGACATTTGATATCACCAAAACAAACACGCCCCAACCCAAATGTTTTTGTTTTATTTGTTTATTTATTTATTTATTTTTAAATAAATTTTGTGAATGTGTAATTCAAAACAAATGTGTTTATTGCCCAGTACTACTGCTCAGGTAGGAGGAGCTTGGTCAAGTCAGACTCCACCCCCTAGACTTTTGGCTCTACTGCAAGGAATTTTCTTTCACACTTTCTTTGCCCTGATCACAAGTTTGGATTGACTTGTGAGTCCCACTGAATGGAACTTGACTATTGACGATGGGAAAAGTTATCGCTACACATATAGCCGTAGGTGATTTTAAAAAGGAAAGTCTCGTTCTAATCTCAGTTTTGGGGAATTAGAAAAACCTTTTCTCTGATTAAGGTATCAGACCTATGCTAATGCCTGCAGTAGTCTAGGAGTCTCGGTGCATAGTGAATTTGTGTACTTTTTCTACACTAATAAAATGGATTGAGCATGGCTTGTGATCATGGTCATCATGTTAGAACAGAGAAAAATTCCACCACATGTACAGTGTATTGGATTCATCAGTGCTGACACAGAGGAAGCACACACGTGTATAAACGTGATGTTCAGCTACATGGTAGAACGGGGATGAGCTCTCCTGTCAGTCATGCACACTTCCTTTTTGTCGGCTCTGCCTAAGCATAAACAAATAATGTCAGTGTTCTTGCAGGAGAGTCATATATGATAGTGTGTGTGTGGCAATTTAATTTGAGCTACACCTGTTTCAGGATATAATATGGGCCAGTGCTCCCCTCTGGGCAGTTTTCCTCTCTACCGCCCGTTCTGCTGAAGCAGATGGTGCCGTCTGGCTTAGAATGGAGCTCGCAATACTGATTGCAGTCCGCGAGGTGACCTGAAAGGGGTTAGTTTAGGGAACACTTAGCACCATACCCCTGAGTAACATACACTCTGACTAAAGACGTTTAACATAGCTGATGACAGACAGACAGCACAAGGACCTTCTTGTATTCAACAATCCCCTAAAAAGCTGACAAATCCTCATTTGCCATCAGTGTGGAAGCATATGGAAAACGAGAGTCTCTCTCTGTCACTCGGGCCCCAGAAGGCCAGTTATTTTAGCTTTGCACATTTTTTCGTTCTAATTGTATGTTCTTTTCTCCCCCACCAGCTTAGGAAATAGCCCAGTGACTTCCACAACAGCTGGCTCTTACTCAATGCTGTGCTGAGGCCGGCCTGGTAGTTTTATAGCAGGAGGTGAAGTGCTTTAAGTAGCTTATTTTGCTGCCAAAAGTTAAGAGCCTGTGATTTTCTCAGCTTTCAGGCAGAGTAACTTTGCTCACGTGTAACTATTGATATTTGAATTTTTCTCGCTGTGAGAAAGAATCTCTTAAGAAAGAAGTTTTATTCTTTTAAAGAACACACATGCACAGTACACGCATCATCCTGCGCCATAATATATAGCCAAATGCTGGTGGGTAGTGGGGGGTTAATACTACCCTGTTATGTCATGTTTGAACCCCAGATCTATCTAGAATATAGAGCCAAATGTATGTGGACGTCTGTCCATCACACGTTCTTCCTGACTGTTGCCAAGAACGCGGTTTATAGTATGTCTGTCAAGCTTTTCTTCACTGGAACGAAGAGACTGCTGAAATCTTTGGGATGAACTGGAACACCAACTGCATTACAGACCTCAGTACCTGAAATCACCAACGCTCTTGTGGCTCAGTGGACAAATCCTCACTGCCAGGCTCCAAATCCTAGTAAAACTGTGGGTCCAGAATCTAGTGTAGTATTTATTTGTAGTAACATGCACTATGCTAATGTTAGTATACTAATGCCTTTTGTTTTACTAAACAGTTCTTTACAGTGTCTAATGACGAGCGACACTGTCAATATTATCCATGTAATTGGACAAAAAGACAGACTTCTGTTAACAGCTACATTTATTAGCGCCGCATCACATACCAATGGGTTTATGTTTCCGCTTAACAGAGAATTCACACACAGCAGCAACTCCAAACCTGATGTCGCTGACTGCTCCAAAGGAGATGGGAATTGAACTCCCTGGTACTGCTTAGATGCCAAACTCAGTTTGCCAAGTTTTTTTTTAATTGGTATATTGAAAAGCCAGGAATCCTTTTTTAAAAAAACAAACAAAAAAAACACACAGTGATGACTAGCATATGTGCAGAGTGAAAGCTTAATTGGTAAAGGATTCAAGAAATATATCTTACGGTTAAATTGTCAAGGTCGTTTCAAACCTTGGCTGAAAATGAAATGTCACAATTCAGCAATAACTTGATTTAATGAGATTTTTGCAGTGGACCAGGGAGAAATTTGTTTGCATTTAGTTTCTCCCTCACACTCGTTTTTCCTCTGGAGCCAAACCATCTACAGTCAGAACAAATTTTCCAGTAGAGCAAAATTACTGCCTTTTCAGTCAGTGGATTGTTAGCTGCTGGGTTGCTAAAATAAAACACATTAGAGCATTCAGTCGCACTAGTTAATGAGATTATGGTTTGTTTTCCTCTGCTGGGTTTTAATAAAAGTGCATGATTTGGCAGATCACTTTAATAAATAGTGCTAATTAATCTCGAAAGTCACGCAGCTTCACAGAGCGGTAATTTGACTAAAAGGGCATCGTGTCTTCCAGAAATGCCGAACCAATTATGTAAATTAGGATCGATAAACTTCTATGAAAATCGATAAAGCCCTTTTTCGTCAGTGTCTATCAAATGTACGTGACCTGTGCATGGACAAATGACTCCCTTTGGAAGCTTGCTCTGAGTCTTGGCTCCTGAGCTGTGTTCAGGGTCAGTGTATTTGTTGGTATTAAGAGGAAGAGTAAAATAATTTGGAGAAGTAGGACATCACAAGAACATTTCATTCATTTAGTTACTTATTCAAGCCTGGTGTCACACGATGCAGTGGCCAAGGGGGAGAAGAGAGCTCAAAAAGGAGATCGATCTGTGTTTCTGAGCTACACACACACTTACTCTAAAGGGTTTGCTTGTCTTATGAGATGCTAAGCCTCTTTCGCTTGTCCTCTGATGCCTTTGAAATAAATCCGTGAAATAAGACGGGCTGTGTTGCTCAATGTCAGAACACTGAGTCCCTGCTAAGGTCTTGTGATGTTTCTGCACAGTTCATATGGAATCAAACCCTTCAGGGGACACTAGCACAGTGGGGTTACTGTTACACAAACATGCCGATTTTCATTCAATAAAGGCATCTAACTTTATGTAATGTTTAACGAAACAAGTTAGCTCAGATAATTAACAGGTCTCCCTTAACACTTTTTTTTTCCTTCACTGTTTTAATAAGTAGATAAGACTAAAATTGGGGCTTGTTACTGTTACTGAGACACAGTAATCTGTGTTGAAGATTTTCCCATGTTGGGGAAACTTTTACAGTTTACACTGGAACCTCCTTCCAACAATCCTAAATAAATGTCTCCTTTATCTCAGAGAAAACGTCACCATATCAACATTCACACACGTTTTTGTGTCTGCTCATGTTTAAAAATAATATAATAGGTTAGAATACACACCATGAACAATAACGTGGGGTTCTTCTTGTAACTGGAACCAGTGTTTGCGCCGCTGTTATAGAAAAGTAATCAACAATCAGAATAGAAAATTCAACTGCGCTGTGGTGTGGCTTAAAACAACAGTGTGTGTGTGTGGATTTTGTCATTAATTTTTCAAATGAAGCCCTGCTTTCAGGTCACGATTGTTGACTCAGCTGAGGATATCTGAAAAGCCATCCAAATTGTCCTCCCCCTTACTCTCTCTGACACAGACAGCTGCCCAAAGATTTTACGGTGTTTTACACACTTTTCCCACGTCATTGTTTGCTCCTTTAACAGCTCTTGTGTTTAGTTTGGATCACTTGTAAGCATGTGTTAAATTAATAAATGTACAACATGCGCATGTAGCACCTCGGGGTCAAAACAGAGACGCTTTGCACTCCGGGTTTCCTTCAGCACCTTAGTATGCGACTAATGAAAGTCGATGATCTTTACGGCAGTCGTCTGATTCCAACCCGGCAGACGCCTGTCTACACCTGCTGTCTCTGCCTCCTCCGTCTTTAAATACCAGGTCAATTATTCATGCATGATTAACCTTGCCTGACATTTTGTCAACGTCCTTATTATTTTTCTGCATTAGCGGTGTCAGATCACGACACCGTTCACACACAGCAACCAGTTTTCTATCTGTGGCATTTTATGAACACGAGTTAATGACCGTTAATGACATTTCGGATACGATTACAGCTGAATTTTTTCCCTTTAATATAAATGTTGTTCCTCTCTGAGCAAAGACTACCACTAAGTCTGCTAAGTGATTTGTCAATTTCTCTGAATCCCATTTTCGTGTTTGTAGGTGATCCTGGTCTCAGCTAACAAGCTCACACGCTACATCGAGCCTTGTCAGCTGACTGATGAGTTTGGAGGGAGTCTGCAGTATGACCACATGGACTGGCTGAACAAGAGGCTGGTCAGTAACTAGCTCCGCTATCATTTTTTATACCTTTGTGCCTTAGATTGAGTTACAGGGCAGATTCTTTATTACAACAGAAAACCATGCAGTCTTGAGAATCCTGATTCAAAGCAGAGCTTAAACTGTACACTGCCTTGTGTTTTCATTCTCCGTCCACGTGTTCACTTTCTGTAGTGTTACAACATTCTCCATACTTGGCTGTAATTACAGCTGCAGCTCCTCTGGGATATGTCTCTTATCAGCTTTGTACATCTGGATCCTGACTGTTGCTCAAGCTCCATCTATCAGGTTTGATGGCGAATGTTGGTTAACAGGCTTTTCAACACATTCAAGTTCTTCTCTCCTTTAGCTCTGGCATTATGCTGAGTAGTGCCGTGCTGTCAGAAGGTGAACCAAAGCAAGCCATGGTCTCAAACCTTTGCATTCACATTTGCATTTGCTATGTATTTGACTTCAACCTTGACTAGTTTCTCAGACTTGGCTGATAAAACACATGCACACATGAGGCACCAGGTTTCACTGTGGGGATGGCGTTGTTGGGATTCATAAGCAGTGTTTGGTTTCCTGACAACACCCTGCCGATAACACCCCCCACCCCCCACCACCGCAAACTCCTCCGTGTGGCCCAGCTCTGTGGCATGCCTAGATTAGGACATGTATGAACAGCTTATATCATCCACTGTAAAACAGCGGATTTAATGGTGGTTACTGGGTTCGTTTATTTTTTGTTTATTTATTTTTATAACATACCAAATCCCAGGATAGTTTTATTAGTCTTTTGGTTTTTGTAATGCTGCTTGTTTTGTTTGTCCTCTGTGTTCTTCCAGTACGAAGAACAGTAATGTTTTTTTTTTTTTTAATATATAAAGTATTACAGTAATTGTATTCTGAGGGCAATTGATTGTACAATAATTAGTTGCCCCTGTGGTTTCCAAGTATTGGGGGGGTCCATATTTATGCAGTCACATCTTTTTGCAAATTTGTTTAGTGACTAATTTGATAAATATTATTGTTTTTCTCCGTACTATTATGAGCTGTTTTGTTAAGATTCATGATGTAGCTTCCCGAGCTGCAACACAACAGTTTTTTTACAATGACTAATTTTGCACTGCACACTTTTCATAATTCTGTGTTTTCCAGGTGTTTGAAAAATTCACCAAGGAGTCGACGTCCCTGTTGGACGAACTCTCGGTCATTAATGAAAACGAAAAGACCAGCCAGTCTGACAAGTCCAGGTAATCGATGACACCGTTTCAGACTCATGCACTCCTCTCTCTCTCTCTCTCTCTCTCTCTTTCTGTCTCTCTCTTTCTGTCTCTCTCTTTCTGTCTCTCTCTTTCTGTCTCTCTCTTTCTGTATCTCTCTTTCTGTATCTCTCTCTCTCTCTCTCTCTCTCTCTCTCTCTCTGTATCTATCTCTCCATCTCTCTCTCTCTTTCTTTCTCTCTCTCTCTCTCTCTCTCTCTCTCTCTCTCTCTCTCTCTCTCTCTCTGGCTTTCATTAACGCATATTAATTATTCATGAAGTCTTCTGCTCTCCGATTACTCGAGTGATTCAGTGCTATCAGCTGGTCCCGCAGCAGGAGCTAGTGATAATGGGAACAAGGAAAAGAGGCACTTCATATAAGGAGCCAGGTTCTATTCTGTACATATCCTAATGGACTTGGTGATGGTTCTTGCTCATGTGCCTGCTTGAAATGGTGCTAGCGGTGGAGTCATAAAAGCTTTCCTTATGACTAAATGCACTGCTCAGACTAGTGTCAAAATGTGTTACTACTCTAAAGTATAATAACGTAGCTGTTGCTTTAGCTGATCGATTTTACCGTTTGTTATTAGTCGGCTATTTAATACGGCGCACTCTGGAAGGGATAACATATTTTGCGGTTTAACACATGCGCTCGTGAGTGCCTTCCACCCTCTTTCATATGCATGAGCTCAGTCGTTTTGCTGTAGTCGACAGGGTCGAGAGCATATGGGCCTCCTACCCAGAGAACAGTTTTACTGGCATGGTTCCAGAATTATTATTTATGTTTATTATTATTATTATTATTATTATTATTATGTTTAATAAAACACTTTTTTATTCTGTTAATTCAGGCCCAAAATAAGATTTAAGATTCTGTACCAAGTTCTTAGAGAAATTATTAGTGGCCCAGCAGTGGCAGCTTGGTGGTTCTTAGATTTGACCTCCCAACCTTCTGATCAGTTTTCTACTATATTTTCCTGGCTGTTTGTTATGTGATCAGGCTCCATTTACAACATGGTGTCCAAGTTGTAGAAGAAGCTGAAGAGAAGTTAAAGAGAAGGAACATTGGCTTTAATTTCACTTTGGAATTTTACAATAAACGTAGCAAGTAGAAGCATTCAAACAACCTTTTAGCCCAAGGCAACAGCAGACAAACACAGAGCGTCTGAAAAGAACAGGAGAAACGTTGGCCTGTATTCTCTTCAGTTGAGGATGGTGAAAAATACAGATCTGTCAAATCTGGATTGAACTAAATTCACAGATACCTTCATAAATTATGAAATTCCCCCAGGACCACATGCAAATTTAACCTTGTCCAAAAAGGGCTTAAGACGTCCAACATTTAGGTGCTGTGTCCTTAGGCACAGTCTTAGTGTGTGTTATTAGACGGAAAATGTGACATTCGTAATTATCTTCCCTAAAAAAAAAAAAACCTTAAAATTTCATAGCCTTTTATCCTCGTGGTTAGACGCAGCACAGTAGAATTTAGGGCTGTAGCTATTGAATATTTTAGTAATCGAGTATTCTACCGAAAATTTAATCGAGTAATCGGATAAAAAGTATTTTTGCTTAATTAAAGAGCAATATTAAATATACAAGAGAAAATAAGACGGGTCTCTTAAAATGAACAACGAATTCAGGGGTTGCCAACCCGCGGCTCCCGAGCCACATGCGGCTCTTTGCCCGGTTTCATGCGGCTCTTGCGTTCATACCGGAGTTTGTATTTGTGTCTTTTTAATATGCGTGTTCGCTTCGCTTGAGTTCAATGCGGTATTTTCGTCAAACGCGCATGTGAGTGGGATGAAAATGCCTCAAAGTTTTCCAGTAGGAGCAAGATCATTTGAGTAAACAATTTGTGTCAAGTTCGCCCTCAAAATGGCAGGAAAGAAAAGGTGATGTTCATGTGTGCCCATGTGTATAATGCGGCTCTTTAATAAAAAATGAGGCTCTTGGTCTTTGACTGGTTGGCCACTCCTGAACTAATTGGTTTCTTTTTTAGAAAAATTAACTTTTATTTTTTAAATGCACAGTATGCAATGTATACTACAATTGTTTTCTATCAAAAATAAACCTTTAGATATTACCCATTGTTTCTCTGTCTGTACTGTGAACAAAGACAAAGTTGACTGAGAGGAATTAAGTACATGTAAGTGCCGTACATTCTGGGCTTTAAATGAACCCTTTTCTGAGATGCAAAACCAAAAAATATATTACTTGCAAATTACTTTTTTAAAGTATCAAAACTAAGGCATACATTAAAATAATAATAATAATAATAATAATACAAAAATTCTGCCTTTAAGTCATGCAACTTAACTTTCAGAACTAAAAGATTCAAAATCCACAGCTCAGGTATAACATAAGGCTTTACTCTCTAATTTGGAATGCTTTGTGGTATTTAAGAAGCAAAAGACAAAATGGACAGGAACTTGGACCTAGAGACCATGCATGGTTTCACACCGAGTGCTTTAAGCATATATATATCGTCGCTGTCGGGCGGAAACCTCGTATGTCCAAATTTGGTCCATTTCATATTTTTTCACATATTGATACTATTGGTCAGTCCCTGACCAATAACAGTCTGTTATTTTTACAAGTTATTAACCAATCTAAAGTCTTGAAAATAGCTTGAACTCAAATCTCTTAACTCCATTGGACACTTCAACTGTCTGAGAAATCTCGTAACTCTACCTCTTCTTCACTCCGCGGGAGAGCTGCGCGGCATATTTCTCCTCAAGATTGAGTCGCAACGAATCAACACGTCTTAAAGTGATATCTAAAGTGATTTCATTTCAGATAAGATAGGATTGTATCTTACAATGTCAAGGCAAACCGTTATGTTCCACCGTCATGCTCATCACTTTAAGCAAGCTGGCTGGCTTTTTGCCTCGTTATTATACGTAAACATGTCGTATAACGTAGTGAAACGATAACTTGAACTTTATTAATTTTATTTTTTGGGTGAACTATCCCTAACTATGATTTTATCGATATTTATCTGTGTTATTGATGTATTTTAAATATCTGTTTGTTACTGCTTATACATGTTCATTGACGTTTTAAAATGTTTTTTTTATATAATATTTGAATTAAATTGAATGTTTTGGATACCACTATTAAATTATTGTTTTTATTATTATTTTACTGACTTTAAGTCAGCCTACTTATAGACAATGCCTCTCTTGGCACTGTGCATGTAAAACACTGTTTTTTGGACACTAACAAGTGAAAACAGTTAGGTTTTGTTAAAAATCGATAACAGTAATGCTTCTGTGCAGAAAGAAACCCGTGAGCCACGAAGGTAAGTTTGCAAGCAGATTAGACTAATTTCCACCTATTAGACAGCCTAATCAGCTTATCGTGTTTTTTATTGCATCACTTATAGCTCTTAAACCTTTAAAATAGAGTTTAGGAAGATGTATGTAACTACAGTCATTAGCTTTGGTTAACTATTGAAGCCCTGTCTCTTGTCAAAAGGCTCAACGTAACCGCAGACTTTATTGAACACTGCTGGCAGCAGCGACGTCTGTGTCCGTATCGTTCTTATCAATGACATCATAATCTCGTATCTCCCTGCTCCCAAGTCATAAAGCTTGTATCTCCGATAAAACGTGACTTTGGGAAAATGTTGTGTTAATGTTGGTACACAACATTATATGATAGCAATATAAGGTATAATAACTTTAACGATACAATGTTTAATAACTCAAAAAAATACGCCGTTTTTTTTAATTTCCTGAAAAATAATGGTTTTGGAGATACGAGGATTCCGCCCGACAGCGACGATATATTAATCAGAAAATAAAAGTCTCTCTCTCTCTCAACGTGTGTGCGCTTTAAAAGTCTTTAAAAGAGCATGTGATTGCAATGAAGAAAGGTAAACATATCAGCATGCTCAGAACTGAGGCTTGCCCTGCGCTTTGAAGCAATGTTTCCTGCTGCTGAAAACAGACGCTCTGATAGTGTCCCAAACCTTGGACATTTTCTGTCGTTTTCTCCTGTTTGTTTCTTCTCTTTGCTCATTGACATTGTTATCGCGCCCTTCCATTTTGCACCCCGCACGCGCCCGCACCCTCAAATCAAAAGACCGCTAACTCCTCGCGTATCCTTCCGCTTTGACGTAAGCTCGTTGTCACACACACACACACACACAATAATTGCACAAGAACGTGACGTGAGCTTTAAAATGAATCAAACGAGGCTTCGAGGCAGAGGAATTTGCCTCGATTAATTTTTGTAATCGAGTTACTCGAGGAATCGTTTCAGCCCTAGTAGAATTATTGCCCCGGCCACAAGAGTCTTGATTCTGTGTTCTTTTTATGCATGCAAAATGATCATTAGGTAAAATGTAAAAGCAGTGCATGTTTATCTGCTTTGCCTTGAACCACACCAGGGATATCAAGACTCTGGACAGACATGGAGCCATTCCGTGGCACCAAATGTTTAAAAAAGTAATAAAATTGTTTTTTTTTCCCTCCCTACAGGCCTTCAGAGTGTAACGTCCTGCCGTCATTTGACCCAGAAACTGTCCTGCAAACCGGTACGCCTAACTTTCTCTTCATGAACGCACTGCCAAATGATTCTACAGAAACATTAAACTGGAAAAAGTCGGTGAAGTTATGATAATATAATTTGTGTAAATATTGGATTTATAACCTTCGTCCTGGATAGTTTGAGACTTTTCCATGCATTTGGCACTTTGTCATAATCCTGTCAGAGTCTGAATAATAACATTTCTGGTAAGCTTTACCATGCCAGCATGTGCCAAAACCAGACTTTTCAGGGTGGAACAGCGTGTGGTTTCCAGACCCGCAGCAAACACCCGAGGCTGTTTTTCCACATATTGCAGTGTAGAGGAGTGAATGGATGAGTGGTAACTCTTCTCGTGTGCCTGAGCTCCAGCCACTGAAAGAAGCACTGTGTCCTCACCATTACACTGCAACACACAAACACACGGCTGAACAACGCCTTTGTCAGTTCAGACGACTCGCGCCGAGTGCAGAATTCAGATCCTTCATTTGCTTTGTTTAGAGTCTGTGAGCACAAGTGGATTCGTTATGCTTTCAGTCTGAGTGGCCTTTAAGGATTTTTGCAGTTGCTGTGAAGGAAATGCCGATAGATTGTAGCGTTTTCTGTGTGAATGAAAGCAGCCTTACTCGTTCAGCTGAAGTGCTTCTTTTCACTGTATTCGAGGATCAGAAATGTTTAATCATCCGTGACCTTTCTCTTTCTCTCTAAACGCCTTCACATTCCACCTGTTTCGTATCTCTCGTCCGTTGCTGTTTGTGAAATTTCTCAAATCCCTTTCTTTAATTTCATTCTCTTTTGTCCTGAGGTCTTTGTGTGTTAATCACTTTACCTACTCTCTCTCTCTCTCTCTCTCTCTCTCTCTCTCTCTCTCTCTCTCTCTCTCTCAGGTCATGAGTTGCTGTCAGAGCTGCAGCAGAGGAGGTTTAATGGCTCAGAGGGCGGTGGCGGTGGAGGAGGAACGGCCTGGTCTCCGATGGACGATGAGCTCCTGGCTCAGCCACAGGTCATGAAGCTGCTCGACTCTCTGCGTGAGCAGTACACCAAGTACCAGGAGGTCTGTCGCCAACGCAGCCGCCGCTCGCAGCTGGACCAGATCCACACCAAGGTCATGCAGGTAATGTTCACTGACCTTCACACACAGACACTGTATATCAGCATTGTTTCATATGACAGTACACCAGCAGTGTGTTAGGGAAAGGCTGGCAGAATATGTGTGTGACTTGTAATTGCATGAAATTTTCCTTATTGGGATCCAACTTTCTACTGGCTTCAAACTTCTGTTTATAAAGACAAGGAGACTTGAATGAGAACATCTGTGCACTTGTTCATTCCGGATCAGTTTTGGTCCAAACACTGTTCCAGCCTGACAGCCTGATCCTGTGCACAAAGCAAGCTCCTTTATGGCATGGTATGTTATGGTTGGGGTGGAAGAGAGTCCTGCACAGAGCTCTGATTTGGTCTCAACCCCACTGAACACCATTGGGAAGAACTGGAACACCGACTGCACCCCAGACAACATCAGAGCCTGATCTCACTAGAGCTCTTGTTGCTGAATGAACGTAAATTCCCAGGAAGACTCCACAGAAGATTGGAGCTGCTTGTAACAGCAAAATCATGTTCAACAAGCATACAGAAGCATGTATCTTTACCATCCAAACCTTATAGTTTCCACTTTTACGCCAATTCTTCAATCCTTGATTAACATTACTGGACTTTGATATTGTTTTCTGGAACTTTATTTCCAACTTTTTTTTTTCCGTGTATGATCATAAATCATCCTCCCACAGATGATCTGTTTACTTAAGAGAGAATTGCTGGTGGCTGCTTGAGGAAATAGCCGTATTATCATTTCATCTGAGAGCCAAGTGTAATGGAGTGTAGACCACAACAGCTCAAGCCCTAAGACCGACCCAGTCCGAGTGTTACTCTGTTTTCATCATCTGGTCTGCGTTCAGGGGAATTATACATCTTCAGTGATATTAGAGAAGGGAATTGAGCTGCAACTCCGCAAATATTAATACGTCAACACACAGGCTTTTATTCAGCTGCTTTTTTTGGCGTTATCTAATGTTGCACTAATATATAGTCGAATCGGAGTAGTCAAATCTCAGTAACACTAGGTAAGATATCGTATTAAATGTTCATATTGCTTTGAACAATTGCCTAAGGGATATTTGTACGGTAAAATAAAGTGAGCACGTGGGAGAATGTGTTGCACGCTTGGGTTTTGATTTAACTGTTCTGATGGAAACCGTATCTTCACGCAGAGCAGTGTTCCAGCAAAGCAGCGCATTAGCGTTTCGGTAGCTGTAATTTTTATACGACTCTGTCAGCCTGGAGTCAGCCTAGAGGAAACGATTTCATTTGTAGTTTGTTCTTTATTGCTGTTTCAGTTGTTGATACTACAGAAATATGAGTTCAAGCGTCACAGCAGTAGCACTTGAATATCTCCTTTACCAGACATTAAGTTTAATCCTGTGAGCCAGCAAACAATGATAAAGATACATTTCCTTGTTGTTTCACAGGTTTCTATTAATAAATGCACTTGTTTGAATAAGTTATCTTTTCTACTCCTTCACATGCACTTGTTGGGCGGACATTCCACCTAAGCTCTGTGATTAATTTCACGAGAATGAAAAATGTTTTTTTTAACCAAGCAGAAACATTTAATCATTGAGATTTGTAATATTTTCTCTAATGGGATATTCAGTATTTTGGGAAGGAGTTTTCATTGTCCGAGTTTCCAGTGGCAGCTTCTCGATGTCAATAGCAACTAGCTGCCTTTTGGGTTGTTTAAGTCTTATTAAATTCAAAAGAAAGAAGCCTCCTGGTGGTTCTAATTGCTGCAGCCTGGGTTCGATTTCTGTCCAGAGAGCTAACCCAGCTACTGAAGAGCTAAGTCTCAGCGCAGGGTAAGATAGGAGGGTTATGTCAGGAAGGTAAAAACCTGGGCCCAATCAAATATGTGGACCAGATTAAGGAAGCGGTAGCCTAGTGTTTAAGGTGTTCGTCTACCAATCGGAAGGTTTCGAGGTCGAATCCACCAAGCTGCCACTGCTGGGCTCCTGAGCAAGGCCTTTAACTTTGAGGGGCGTATAAAATGAGATAAAACTGTAAGTCTGGAAAAAGGCATCTGCTAAATGCTATAAACGTAATGTGGCGACCCCTCAACAGGGAGCAGCCGAAAGAACAACATTAAATTCAAGACTTAGAAATGTTCATAGCTTCTATAATGTCATCACTTAAGCAGACGTTTACGTTAAACATAGCTGTAAATGGATCAAAATTCCTTAATACTTTAAAACTTTTGATTCACCTTGAGAATTCTCCTAGAACAACACACTCCCATGTGGGGTTTTTCTTTTATTTAGTATCTACTGGATATTATAAGGTGTCAGAATCCTTGTCTCCGACGATCCTACACATGTGATGCTGACAGAGCGAAATGTTCATTTGAGAGACCTTTCAGAACACCCTTGTTCTAATTGAATGAAACATCTGCTGCCTTCTGATCAAGTTCTATACGTGTGTGAGGCTAGCTTTAAGAAATTAAAGCTGTAAGCTCCCTTCCTAATCCTGTGTGCGGAAACGCCACGTGAGCAGAACTGTGCTGCCCCGAACCACTTGTGCACACATCCATTAACGTCTCTTCACTCCGCAGCTTCACCACAGCAGTCTGCTTACTCTAGCTGCCCTAATTCATTCAACAGCAGGAGGGAATTAAATTTGTCTACTTGACTGTAATTCTCTTATGAAATCACAGACGTAAGTTACCGTACATAGGGAGGATCTCCTGAGAAATTGCTTTTAATTATAACTCGCCCACGTCAGCACTGAAAACTGTTTATTTAAAGTTGTTCCTGTTTTCATTCTCAGGCTCCCACTACATATTACATACGGACGCTTCAGAGACTGGAGGCGTGTTAGGATCTCGTTTAAGTGGCAGTTGGGTAGCTAATTTAAATCCCAAATCATGTCAGTCAGAGCCAATCACGCGTCCCTTCACTTCTCCCTAACCGAATTGGTTTACTTGTGGAGGTCCGTGCAGGAGGCGAGTGCTGGAGTGACATGCCGCTGCACAAAAAGTGTTTCCGCGCCTTATTATTTAGTCACGGTTGTACTACTGTTCATTCACAGATGACTATGATGGCTGTAATTATCCGTTCTCATGAGGAACGCACTCTTTTAACGTTTAATTTTACCAGCAGGCAGATATTCATTTAAACTCCCAGATCGTGTTAGTCCGAGCCAGTCTGATCTGATTAAGCTGTGTTGGGGTTGCTGCACTGGGATCTGCTGCTTGTTTGTGTAGAAGTGGCTGATTGTTTTACGAATAGTAATGAATAATATTATATTATATAAACACAAGCTATTTCTTCTTCTTTTTTTAATTTTTAAGTACATGTAGCGGCGTATTCAGTCACATTTGGTCACATGTATGTAGAACCCGGTGTGTCTGTCTATTTGTTTTTAATAGGATAATAGAAAATTTGAAAGACAGGATTTATTTATTTATTTATTTATTTATTTAAAGCTTCGTTGTTCTCATGCTGTTAATAAATGGCAGTTAACTCTCAAATTACATGTCAGATCGGCATCTCGAATGCCGGTCTGACACTAATACCCATTATTTAGCAACCACCACACTTATGAGAAGGGATACATCTGGAGAAGTGAGATGTAAAGAAAGTTTAACGTGACTCCGTCTGTTCCCAGGAGAAGTCGGACAATGCTTTTTAAATCGGATGAGCATATTGATGCCGTAATTGGCGAAAACCTTAATCTCCGAAACACCAGATGTTCTGGGGAGAGTGACGTGCCCCAAGAGGCATGAAAACGATTGTCATATTCCATATGTGATGCAGAAGGTGAAGGATTAAACCCATCCACTTTTAAGTGTTTTCATCTACAGAACACTGTCTACACATCCCCAAGTGATCACACAACATCGAGAACATCACACTGGCAGCACTTCATTTATTTTCATTACATTCATGTCAGCAATTAAACTAAATGAGCTATATAAAAGTTGATAATACGATCCGTGTGTAATATTAAAGCCTGGCGGTTATGTGATACGAAGCTGATGAATTGAGGTGAACAATTAGCAAGTCGCTTTGTTTGTAAATCGACACAACCTTTTCGGAGGAAACAAACTGTGTTTTCATGTCTGTCGCATTTCCTTGAGTTCATTATCCACTTTGATCGTCATGTTGTTTGTTCAAGACTGATACCTTTTGCACCTCTGTTTAATGCCCTAAAGCATGTTAAGGATTAGAATCAGATGTACGGAATGACAGGACAATTCCATTCAAATCTTGCCTGAGGTATTCATAACTCGTT
Source organism: Tachysurus vachellii (assembly GCF_030014155.1). NCBI lineage: Eukaryota > Metazoa > Chordata > Actinopteri > Siluriformes > Bagridae > Tachysurus > Tachysurus vachellii. Next base: position 25,047,463 of record NC_083467.1, read on the forward strand.
AATTGCACATTTTAGCAGGTTGTATGAAGAGCTTTTGTCTGGTATTTAGCTCTGTCTTTTTTTCCCCACCACTAAGGTTTTACTTGGCTCCTTGATGGTGCAGGTCAAGAGATCTGGTTTTATTGGTTAGGAAACAACTGTGGGTGCTTCTGTTCCAGTGCATAATGCATTAGGGAAGGAATAATACAATGACAGCCTGTTCTTTTGTATGAAAATAATCCACAGCAAGATGGTGTGACGCTTCTCCCCCAAAGTACATTATTTTCTGGTGCTCTTTGAGCTCTGCGTTTCCGTCACCAGTCCTGAAGCTTACTCACTGAGTCCTCACTGCTCCTGTCATTGTTATACATTTAGCTGGTAAAGCGTAGAGTTATTGTGTCACCACATGACGTGAGTCACTGCGAGCTTCTCAGCGGTATTGTGACACTGCTTTTTTATTTGTTGTTATTGTGTGTGTTTGTGTGTAGGTTGTGAACTGGCTGGAGGGTCCTGGCACAGAGCAGCTCCGCACTCAGTGGGGAATCGGAGACTCGATCCGGGCGTCACAGGCTCTACAGCTCAAACACGAGGAGATCGAGAGCCAGCACAGTGTAAGCACACAGCCATTTCCACCTCACGCTAACCCTCCTATACACCTCTTTCACTGATCTCTCTCTCTCTCTCTCTCTCTCTCTCTCTCTCTCTCACACACACACACACATGCACACACAGAGAAAGCTTGAATGGCTGTGCCTGCTCTCACACGAGCAGGATAATAGCCTGATTTTAAAACGCTTGTGGGTCTAAAATACGAAGGTTTGAATATATGACAGTTAAAACGATGACTGGCTGAGCCGCTTTCAGCAGCTTACAGTCCACACACCAGTGACCATCATCACATTTTTCATTCTGTATTAATGCTGTAGGACTGAATGCAATAACAGGGTTACACTCAGGCCTATTAAATACCTTCATCCTTCATGTTCGGTTGCTTAGCTACCAAAGCTTACCGCTAATAGATGTTATTGTTTGGCAAAATTATTTAATGTGAATATAATTAATAAACAAATTAATAAGCTTATTGAATGTGGGATGTTTTTTCCCTCACTATATTAAAAACACTATTTTCACTGTGTTTATTAACTCTGTAGCATACTACTACTTCCTGCTTTAGTATACTACTACTTCCTGCTTTAGTATACTACTACTTCCTGCTTTAGTATACTACTACTTCCTGCTTTAGTATACTACTACTTCCTGCTTTAGTATACTACTACTTCCTGCTTTAGTATACTACTACTTCCTGCTTTAGTATACTACTACTTCCTGCTTTAGTATACTACTACTTCCTGCTTTAGCATACTACTACTTCCTGCTTTAGCATACTACTACTTCCTGCTTTAGCATACTACTACTTCCTGCTTTAGTATACTACTACTTCCTGCTTTAGTATACTACTACTTCCTGCTTTAGTATACTACTACTTCCTGCTTTAGTATACTACTACTTCCTGCTTTAGTATACTACTACATCCTGCTTTAGTATACTACTACGTCCTGCTTTAGTATACTACTACGTCCTGCTTTAGCATACTACTACATCCTGCTTTAGCATACTACTACATCCTGCTTTAGCATACTACTACTACGTCCTGCTTTAGCATACTACTACGTCCTGCTTTAGCATACTACTACGTCCTGCTTTAGTATACTACTACTACGTCCTGCTTTAGCATACTACTACGTCCTGCTTTAGCATACTACTACGTCCTGCTTTAGTATACTACTACGTCCTGCTTTAGCATACTACTACATCCTGCTTTAGTATACTACTACTTCCTGCTTTAGTATACTACTACGTCCTGCTTTAGCATACTACTACTACTACTACTGGCTTTAGCATAGTGCTACTACTAATACAAGATTACAATTGAAACCTGAGATCATTCCCAGTTTGTGAAATTTGCCTATAAATCTTACTGTTTGCATCCAAACTGAGACTCCACTTTAATCGGATAATCTGCTCCTTCATGCAATTATCCATTCATGCAGTTAGATGACAGCGGTACAGTGCGTAAAATAATACAGATACAAGACAAGCGCTTCAGTTAATGTTCACATCAAACCTCAGAATGAAGAAAAAATTACATGATCTGTGACTGTCACTTTGTCAGGTGCTTTGTTAGTGCCAGATGGACTGATTCAAGAGTTTCAGAAACTTCACACACAACAGTTTACACAAAATGGGGAAAAACAAATGAGCACAGAACAGTGGGTAGAAACACCTTGTTTATGAGACTCAAGTCACGTCAACTTTATTTTAAAGCACATTTAAAAGGCACAATGGCTGAAAAAGTGCTGTACAATATGATAACAAAAACGTAGCAAATAATAATACAGGGAAAAGACTAAATAGAATTAAATAACACAATTAGACAAGCTCGTAAACACGCAAACAAGAGAAGGGACAAATAAAATAACATTTAACGAGAATAAAATACAGAACTAAAAATTGAACAGAGCAATTGTAGGATAAAATAAGGGAAATAAAATGTAAATTTGACAGCATTACACCATAGAATGTTCACACTTCAATGTTAAAAGCTTGAAAAAATGTTTTAAAGTTGGATTTAAAAATCTCCAGTGATCTAAAAATTAGGAAAGGCTCTATAGCTGAGAAACAGAAAAATCCTGTTCAGCTTTATGCCTCAAACAACATTTAAAAGTAGCTGACCAGAGGACAATAGCATTCATGAGGAGAACTATGGGCACACAAGGTCCAAGATATAACTCGGGGCCAGTTGTGTAGGTCTTTAAATAAATATAGAATCTAGTAGAAGATTATATTTGTGTCACATATTGTTTGTAGGGAAGTGAGGACTGGGGAATTTGCTCTCTGCTTTCCTTGTTAGGTTAAGGGCCTGGCACCAGCATTCTGAACCAGCTGCAATGAGCGAGAGACGACTTGCATTCAAACTCCCACCTAGAGAGAGTTATAACGCTCAAGACAAGAAGAGATGAAGCCTGTATCAGTTCCTTCAGCTGTTTAAAGGAAATGATCCCTTTGAGTTAATCAATCATTCTGAGCTGGCAGTAACTCCTCCATACTCCGAGTTAGTTTGCTCAATAAATTTGAATACAGAGTCAATTATAACACCAAGGTTCTGAAAATGATGCCGAACATTTGATGATAAAGACCCAAGAACTTTAGCTTAAACGACGAGAGAGGGATCAGAGGAGAATGGCCAAATTTAATGTGAAAGGGCTTCAAGGGCAGAACACCATGTCAGTACTGCAGACTGTAGTAGTCACAGGTCACTGAAACTGGACAGCTGACGACTGAAAAAACAACACATGGTCTTTATCCAAACTACTGATGTAACATATTGCCAGTGTAGCCTCCTGTTTCTGTTGGGTATTTCCTGGCAGTAATCTCTGAACTCCTAACACACAATGTTAATATTGATTTTGAACCGCAGATAATGACCTCTGATGTGTTTCATCATCCATGCTGCTTTCATTCAGAACAAGCCCACTGTTTGGACTTGGTTGAGACATTTCTGCTTTTGACCATTTGGACTATTGGAATTTTCTCTAGGAATAAATGGGCTTGAAATGACAGTTTAGACTCGTGAATAGCACGGCTCAATGGATTTGTTAGATTTAACAGATATAACATTGACAAAAGCTGCTAGATGTGTCTTTTAACACATTTTATGAAGATGTATTTTGCATACTTTTACGCAGATTGATTTTCACCTCCTGCAATTCATTATGAGCCCCTGATTGCCCACTGTGACCGTGACATCAAAACAGTCCTGACCGATGACCACAAATAACGTCTGATCATGAATTACAGCATGGCGAGGCTGTCTTCAGTCACACAGGATTTTGATGGTCATTAGTTTGAGTGTGTTTAGAAATTCATCAATTCTGTAAGTGCTTTTGTAATGGGTTTATGATGTTGCTTTCCATGGACAGTCGAACAGCAAAGATAATCTTGTGAAATTAGTAGACGTGGGATATTATGGGTTGATTATTTAAGCACTGAGATTTTAAATACTTAGAGACTTTTTTTAAATACATTTAACAGACTAAGAAGTGGTTACTAACATAATGTAATAAAGTATAGAGTAATAAAATACGAGTAACCTATGACTTTTGAGGTTCCAAATGTAGCACATCATGTTTAGGCCCTCAACAGGGCATCATACTTGCATCACAATTAGTGTTAAACAATAACTCTCTGTGTCTTTCGTTTTATGTTGTTGCAAGATAATGGATTGTGCTAGCAGTAGAGTTGTATGGTGGCTTTGCACTGCTCTTCATTTCAGTGTTTCCACATACCTGTGCTGTGCTCATCCATGTGCGATAATAACCTGATTTAGTAACAGTCGTTATGCGGTTAACAGATTATGTTTAAACCAGGAATGTAATCCCCCAACACAATACGACACCATTTAGCTTCTTAAGACGGTAATTAATTATTTGACCATACCTCTGAATCCGGTAGACTATAATACCATACAATTTAGCATTTGCTAATTGGTATGTGATTTTACTTTGTGCAGCTTGGACTGCTGAACGTCTTTAGAGCTAAAACTTAAAGGTGGGGTCTCCGTTGTTTGAAAGCCAATGTTGACATTTGAAATCACCAAAACAAACACGCCCCTAACTCAAATGGGTCCCACTCCTGTATTGATAGCTCCGCCCACACATACATACGTAACCCAGGCAACTAATGGAAAGAAATGTGTCTTTATCATAGCTGAAGGGAAGAACAATACGATTGTAGATAAACAAACAAGCAAAAATGACACACAAGCAAAAATGACACACAAGCATAATCATGCAAAGGACGGTATATATTAGTTCTGTGTAACAAAGCAAAACCAACGTTACTCACCTATCGAGAAGGAAAAAAGCGCCTCGGCGTCCCATCGCAGACCTTCCCGCTCCTTCAAAGCTGATCCTATATTAACACGTCCTACTTCTTGCCTTATCGTAAGCCTTTCTTCACTTTCTTTCTTTGTTTTTATCCTCCATGTCAATGTTAAAACCGCCTTCTGCTAATGTCACACATGCGCACTGAACACTCTCTCCGCCCATATTGACAAGACACGCCCCTTTCTGCTCACTGGCTACATGTTAGTTTTGTTTTTGTTTTGTTTGGCGGCCCAACATAGTTTTCTGAAGCATTTCTCAAACAACAGAGACCCCATCTTTAAGAGTTATGAGTAATTCGCTTTGCTAGGCTTTTTAATTAGTTATTTATTTACCAGTTTAAAAATGTTTATTAGTTTTTCCACCCCGCTTGCCATTCCTTCTTTGATTTGTAATCAATTCTAACTAATAATAATCTAGTTTATTTGGTTGCTAAATAATTATTGAAACTCTTACCTTGTTGTGGCAAAAGAAACACATAATAACACATAACAATATCACTGGCTAGCGATTTGTCCGTCACAGTTTAGAAAAAAACAATCTGAACACACACCATGTAACCGGTCACAATAAGTTTAGTTTAGCTTAGTTTATTAATTTATAAAGCAGCACGTTTGCCTCACACCTCCAGGGTTGGGGGTTCGATTCCCGCCTCCGCCTTGTGTGAGTGGAGTTTGCATGTTCTCCCCGTGCCTCGGGGGTTTCCTCCGGGTACTCCGGTTTCCTCCCCCGGTCCAAAGACATGCATGGTAGGTTGATTGGCATCTCTGGAAAATTGTCCGTAGTGTGTGATTGCGTGAGTGAATGAGAGTGTGTGTGTGTGTGTGCCCTGCGATGGGTTGGCACTCCGTCCAGTGTGTATCCTAATGCCCGATGACGCCTGAGAGCTCCCCGTGACCCGAGGTAGTTCGGATAAGTGGTAGAAGATGAGATGAGAGAATTTATAAAGCACATTTAAAAACAATAGCCGTTGCAGCCAAAGTGCTGTACATCAAGTAAAAACAAACAAGAATAGTGCAAAAGTAAAAACACAATCCAAAAGAAAACACAAAATTCTACACCTTTAAACAGAGTTAAAACATACAGAACAAAAGTGGGTTTTTAAAGCAGATTTAAACAATGAGACAGTGGTTAAATGAAGAGGGAGATGTGCTCACGCTTTCCGGTGCCAGTCAGTGCCCCATTTTGTACCAGCTGTAAACGGTCGAGAGATGATTTGGGCAAGCCAAAAAAAGAGAGTTGCAGTAATCCAATCTCGAAGTTATAAAAGCATGAATTATAGTTTGAAGGTCCTTCATAGAAAGCATCTTCTTGATTTTAGCAATTGATCTTAAACAGATTAGCACTGTTGTGAAAAGCAGCTTTTTTCAGTTATCAAAGGACAACATAGGATCAAAAACAACACCAAGGTTTCATATTTATTTTAACAATAGACATAGTCACAAAGCAGCTTGGCAGAAAGCTGGATTATAAATCGCTAAATTATTTTATATATCATTACTGAGCAAGCCAGAGGTAAAGTTTTTTAAGGGTGACAAGAAAAAAAAACCCTGAGATGACATGAAGAAACCATAAGAGGAACCAGATTCAGAAGAAATCTCCTCCTCAAATTGTGCCGGATAGTGAGGATATAAATCATTTCCCTTCTTTATCTATACACTGTATATGATGTCAAGCAGTGCTGAGTTGGATTTTTATTAACGTCTGTCGAAGGTAAGTATCCAAGGAAGAAGCCATCCTTACACTGTTCACATGATGGCATCCTGAGGAGCCATCATGTGAACAGTGCCATTCTACACCAGCTGTCTATACCTTTTTAGTAGAAGCATTTTCGTTTTTTTTTTTTTTTCTTTGTTGACTTGCTGTGAAACCTCATTTGCTTAGTGACTTATTTCCTTTGATTTATTTGCTTACAAATTTCAGACAACTGAAAGTGAGAGTCAGTTTTGTTTTGTTCAGTGACTTGTGGTTCAGTGTTGTTTTTGAAGAGAAGGAAATGAATAAGCCTTTCTCGATCGTTTTCACAGCTGTAGGGCGTCACCGCTTTCACACAGAACAACAATCTAATCATCAGAACAGTACCACAGAGAGAAGGAGAATGTTACTTAGGCACACTTTGGTTCTGCCAAATCTAGCACCGCTTTTTTTTTTTCTTCCCCCCCATTTTATCTCCCTCTCAGAGTACTGAAGGATGCTTATCATAGTTTGGTTTGCGGTCACACACCACTCGACTGGATCCAGCAAGTCTTCCTGTGGTTCACGCCAGGTTGTTTACATCCGAGTGTCTTTTGATGTGGTTTGTGGACAGTCTGAGGGTTGATTTATGCCTCTTGGTGTGATTGTCTGTGGTTAGCTGGAAGGGTATTATGGGAATCATTTGGTCTGTACTGCTTGAGTGGCGGTTACAGTACCGGTACTGTTCCACAGCTGTTCCACCGGTACAGCTGAGCCGCTCTGTGGTTTTACGAAACTGTGCTTTTACAACATAATAACTCTATTTGTTTGAAGGAACAGTTGGCGCTGTTCTGTGCATGATTCATTGCATGGGACGTGCCTGGCTTTAAGGTTTTGTACTAAATATATAGCTATGATAAAGCCTCATGTCATTCTGAAGGTCATGAAGCGACAGCGATGGGGAAACAACACTCGGGTAAAGCAGGACACCTGATGTTGTTGTTATCTTGTCAAAACTAAATTGTATGTAAATGTTAGAACTAATACGTAATATTGACTCTCACAGGCATAATTTAATCGATAAATCATGAGCTATGATTGTAGCCAAAGCCTGTATTTTCCCATTACAATATCAGATTTAGATTGTGTATGAATACTTTTAGATGACATTTTTGTATTTATTAAATCATATCCATCACACACTGTCATAACCTGAAGGTTTTAAGGTTTTAGTAAGTGACAAAATTACAGGAGTTGATATCATTTATATGAAATCTAATCTTCAACTGAAAATACATTCAATGTGAAACTTGTTGGTTTATGAAAATTTGTAACGAAGACTGCATCTGTATTGTTCTATATTATTTAAAATTTACTCGATCATCAGTGTTCACCATCAAGTCAGTTCAACTTCAGAGAGGTCAATCTGTCCAGTAAGGAAGTAAAAGGAGAAGAAAACAAAAAATAAATAAATATTTCACTACAGTACTTTTCTAATTATTAAGCAGTATAATGAAACATGATGTTGCATGCTTTATTAATCAACCTAATTATTCAAGACCAAAATCTTAAGGTTTGCTCCGTCTTTATAATAACGTGATTAAAGTCCCCACAATAAAACTGTGTGTGTGTGTGTGTGTGTAGGAGTGGTTTGCTGTGTACGTGGAGCTGAATCAGCAGATGGCGGCGCTGTTGACCGCAGGCGATGAGGAGGACCTGCTGGAGCTGAAGAATCTGCAGCAGCAGCTGAGTGACGTGTGCTACAGACAAGCCAGCCAGCTGGAGTTCAGACAGAACGTCCTGCATTCAGCCCACGAGTTCCACAGCACAGCACAGGATGTATGTGTTTCTCATAAAAACATTACCAGGCATCAGTGCCTTGTTTCCAGTTTGGAAATATAACATCACCCCTTACTGCTGCTAGCCAGTATACACTTCCAGGTTTAATTCCTTTTTCTACATTTAGACAAAGATCTTTCATGTGGAGTGTAGCCTGTTTAGTTTAGAAATTATTCAGTAAATTAAAACAAAATATAAGTTACACATTTTCCCACTTTTCCAACTCACTCTGCTGTTACAAAGCTAGTGTAAACAACTTCCTGCTTTAAATCCTCTCTGTCTTACCCAAACGCTTGTCCATAACTAACCATGGAGGATACAACATCTGTGACATGTGAAGCCAACCAACAGCATCTTTTTCAAACTGCCGTTTGCACACAAACTCTTCTGCACACATGATCTCAGATGCCCACCATTGGATATGGGGGCACTGTGATTGACAGGGAGAGAGTAAGCCCTTCCCTCCATTGCATGACTCCTGTAGCGTCATCAGAATTCTCAGACCTCAGGCTTCATATCTCTGAAGCTTGAAAGCCCTTCACATTGTTACATTCTGACATTTTACATGAACTACAGTCTAAGGCACGGTGGCTTAGTGGTTAGCACGTTCGCCTCACACCTCCAGGGTTGGGGGTTCGATTCCTGCCTCCGCCTTGTGTGTGTGGAGTTTGCATGTTCTCCCTGTGCCTCGGGGGTTTCCTCCGGGTACTCCGGTTTCCTCCCCCGGTCCAAAGACATGCATGGTAGGTTGATTGGCATCTCTGGAAAATTGTCCGTAGTGTGTGAGTGCGTGAGTGAATGAGAGTGTGTGTGTGTGCCCTGCGATGGGTTGGCACTCCGTCCAGGGTGAATCCTGCCTTGATGCCCGATGACGCCTGAGATAGGCACAGGCTCCCCGTGACCCGAGGTAGTTCGGATAAGCGGTAGAAGATGAGTGAGTGAGAGTGAGTGAGTATAATGACCGTGATCATAACCATTTCTGATCACCATCACCGTGATTATTAACTCTATCCAGATTGATCTTTCTAGTCTCCTGATAAATGGGAGCTTCTTCTCCGCCTCTTCACTTGACTGATCTCTGTTCGCTTTTATATCAGTGCTGAAATAATTGCTGATTAATTCACTCCGCGTTCTAACGTTGGCTAAAGTTCAGCATTTTCTTGATTCAGCATTCCGACATAACGACCACGGCCGAGCTACTGTACAGCAGCCCCGGAGCAGAGAGGTTTAAGAGTTAATGCCTCAAAGGTCCAATAGTAATAACTTGCAGCTTGAAATCATAACCTTCTTATTAGCAGCCCAGTGCTGTAGCCTCGGAGCCACTGCATGCAAAATAAAAAAAAGTCTCCACCTTCTCTTAACAAAATGTAAATATATAGTATATAAAGATATCTGCAAAAAGAAGATCTGATGAGGGATTCAAGCTAGTTTTAATATTCACAGATGACATTTGATGTTGTATTGATGGAATCTGCCAAACACGCTAAAGGATTTAATGTCTAGGTTTAATCTTTTTAAACCATTTAACTTTTACATGTTAAGCCATTTAAGATGTGTGTAATGGTTTATTACATACACTATGCTTCAACCGTAATTCCAATCTTATCAAACACACAAGGACTTTGTTCCAGGTATGGGATCGAATTTCTTGACCCTACATCCAAATATTGTGAATATTGAAACTGTAGAAATTTTCAAATAGAATAATAATAATAATAATCAGAGAGCAGTGTGTCGTCTCAGTCCAGCAACATTTTCCTGTTGGCTCCAGCACAAGACTGAAGGTTTTCTTTTTTTTTTTTTTTTTTTTTTTGTCTGGTTTTGTTTAAGTAGTAATTCCTAGAAAGATCTGTAATGATCAGCTCCGCAGCTCTGATCACTCGTCTGTAGCACAGGCTGCAGGCTTCTGTTACTGGGAGACGCATGTTGTGGTTTGATGAAGCAGACGAGATTATTAATGCTCTGTCTCATTTTCATCATTGTTCCAGCTCTCTCAACAGCTGGACGGTCTGCTGGGCATGCTTTGTGCAGACGTCGCCCCCGCTGACGGAGCCGCCATCCAGCAGACGCTCAAACATCTGGAGGAGAAACTGAAGAGTGTCGGTGAGGGCACCATCCTCCTCTTTAACCGTGTACCTTCATTTGTCTGCCGAGACAGATCAGTATCTTTCTGGTTATATAGAATATCTCGTGTGTGTGTGTGTGTGTGTGTGTGTTTTTTTTTAGAGGGAGCTCTGCAGGGCCTGAGGGAGAAGGGTCAGGTTCTGCTGGACCAGATTTCTAACAAGACATCCTGGTTCTATGGGAAAGACATGCAGATCGAGAACAAGGAGAACATTGACCACATCCACAGCGTCATGGAGGACATGCAGCTGCGCAAGCAGAGGTTCAGATCTCTCTGAATTATAAATAAACATTTACAATTCCTGTGATGGGTTAACAGGAAATATTTGGCTATTTTAAAGCTTGGTGTTTAGCTACAATTACAGTTTAAAGGGCCTACGTCACAGGAAGGTCATTATAACTCTTGTGAAAACAAGTGTTTGGTCTTTCTCTTATTCAAGCCTGCTTACTGTTTGACAGCAATATGTTGCTTTGTAAGTGGCCTTATAAGGAAAAGCAGCAACGCTGAGCTGTTCTATTCTGGCTGGAGGTAGAGCATATTTGTGGGCTTGAAATGACGAAGCCGACCATATAATTCGAAGACAACCATATGTGGGAAGTCTGCCATACACGTCCCTGTGTATGAGCTGTTACTATAGAAACAATCGCATATTAAAGCAATTATCCCTATTACAGCCATATTTACTGTACGAGCCGCGCTGTTGTACGAAAATAACCTGATTTGAGCGTTTAGCTGTGCTGTGGTATACTGATCATCAACCTATATTAACATTAGCAAGCGGCATCGAACCACAAGCAACGCCGGATTGGTCCAAGGAATCGTCTGAGCCAATTATCTGGATTTTTTCAGGTGAAGTGAAGTGACGTGACATACGGCGTGAAGTACGGCGACCCATACTCAGAATTCGTTCTCTGCATTTAACCCATCCAAAGTGCACACACACAGCAGTGAACACACACACACACACCGTGAACACACACCCGGAGCAGTGGGCAGCCATTTATGCTTGCTCAAGGGCACCTCAGTCGTGGTATTGCCGGCCCAAGACTCGAACCCACAACCTTAGGGTTAGGAGTCAAACTCTCTAACCATTAGGCCACGACTTCCCTGACCTGAAGTTTACGTCTTCATAGTTAACGTGTATAAAATTGTGAAAACTTCAAATGTCGCTTGCCGGTGTTGCAGAAATTTTAGCTCTATGTCACACACACAGCCTCTCTCTCAAAAAAAGTGAAAAGGCAAAGCTGATTCTTTTGTTTTTGCGATGTTCTGATGACATTTCAGCTTGAGACCAAAAGAATCGATGAGATGATGGATCAGAATTTTCGTTTTCATTTCCAAACAAATCGGCACCCTTGTTTTCAGATCACCTAATGTTTTGTGAGTGTTCATGTTCTCTAGACAAATGATATCTCTTCTCTCATGTTGATCTTTTGATCTCAAACCCAAATGTCTTGTGTACAAATAGCAAATTGCATCTTTAAACCCTCACACTGTTTTCAGTTTAATTAATGGGGTCCCATTACACGTTTGTTGCATCCATCATTCATCATGCTGGACGGTTCAAGCCACTGAAGTGTTTACGGTGTTCACTTTTACTCGAGCATGAAAAAGAATCCTGAAAACCGATGCAGCATCCTTGGTACTTATCGATGGGCTGACCTGTGTGTCACAGGTGCGAGGACATGGTGGATGTGAGGAGGCTGAAGATGCTGCAGATGGTCCAGCTTTTCAAATGTGAAGAGGATGCATCACAGGTGAGCGAGTCTCAGTGTGTTTGTCTGAAGCAAGTGCAGTTTCAAATTGATTTCATTCACGTTTATTTTTTATCACATATTTATTTTTAACTGAGAGCTAAGCATGTGCCAGGAAGTGCGCTGCAATGTCAAACTCCACGTTACTGTCAAGGGCACTTTGTAATATGGGTCATTTTATTTGAGATGAAAGCACATTGAGGCAGCAGAGCACATTGGAGCGTTCGAAGTTTGAAACATTTCAGAAAAATGTTCCCTTGGTTTCCCAGTGGCTGAGGGAAAAACCACCAGGAGTATAATTGGCCTAAAACATGCTGCTCTGAAACATAACAATTTAGTTTGCTAGCTCTGTTTTTCTGCCCAATTTCATGAGCTAACTATTTTACATGGACAGAGAAACTAGTTTAAATATACAAAGACAGAAGCTCACTAAGGGGCTTTTTACACCTGCTTTTTCACTTCATGCATTTTCTGTGAACGGATAGCTGTCCGATTGGAAAAAGACCAGGTCTAAATGCCCTCCGAAACGTTTTCGAGACGGATATAAATCCGATGGTTCAACCCACTTCAGGAGGTGGTCTGGGACGCATTTCAGATGAAACTGGACAGGTGTAAATGAATGTGGTTGTTCAAGCCACATACGTCAGCGCTAAACTCCTCCCAAACTGAAGCACGTCACTCGCAGGTGATCTTTCACCCAGGTGTCTCGTTGGGTCTTAAAATGCACTGCTGCTGCCAGCGAAAATGCAGCAAACAGTAAATGCTGTTTTTTTGTAACATAACCGTCGTAACAAGTTTTTTTTGTCTTCTTTTTGATTGCATTCTGAAATCCGCATACACCAAAGTGTGTTCCGTTTCAATTACCCCGGAAATAAGGAAAAATATATCTGCATTTTGGGCGGGAATAGAAAGATCGGATCGTTATCCTATTCGCCAAGACGCATTTATGTGGCCTAATGTAAATGGAACAGTTTTAACAAATCAGATAGCTATCGGATCAGAGAAAACACATGAAATGACCAGGTGTAAAAAGGCCCTAAGTAGACAGATTCAGGGAGACATGTTATGATGTTAGTGCAGTGGAAAAAAACTCAGGTTAAAAGGTTTCTGTAAAAAAAAAAAAATAATAATAATAATAATCAGCATGTGTTAGTATTACAGGATTTACTAACTAGACTGACCAGTGTTACATGATCCATTCAGCACTATGGAATTCCTTGATTTCTTCTTCGTAACACATCAATAACGCTCTTTTCACTGCAAAGGAACAATGTTGTTACTGCAGTATTATGTATGTAATATCAATTTGCTTGCTCTCTCAGGCTGTAGAGTGGCTCACTGAGCTGCTGGACGCACTGCTGAAGACCCACATCAGGCTGGGAGATGACACACAGGAAACCAAAGTCCTCCTGGAGAAACACAGGAAGTTTGTGGAAGTTGCTCAGGTAACCAGCAAAAATCCACCAGACGAACCGTTTAAACAAGATCCCATTAAATTCTATAAATTATTTTAGTATTTAGTATTTTGGCTCTAGGTATTCTGTCCATTTTTCGTAAATTTATTTTCATGTATGTGAAAATGTTGTCTTTGGTGTGATCACATGATTAGTTCCTGAACCTTGAGTCTGAAGTTATTCTGACTGAGGAAAGTTTTTGCATGTAATCTACCAGTGTTGCTATTTAGGAGGTCACTGTTGTGGTTTGTTAACGTTACATGATGTTGAGTGTTTCTTAGTGTGTATTTTTAAGCTAAAATAAGTGATAACGCTAATATTTAGTTTAAGGTGACACGTTAAACTCTGCCATCCATCTGCTCACAGAGTACATATGATTACGGAAGGCAGCTCCTGCAGGCCACAGTGGTGCTGTGCCAGTCTCTGCGCTGTGCCACGCGCTCCTCAGGGGACACCCTACCCCGACTGAACCGCGTGTGGAAGCAGTTCACCATCACCGCCGACGAGCGCCAACACCGCCTGGAGACAGCCAGAGACTTCCATGCTGCTGCTGAGAGGGTGGGTTCATGCTTCCTGCCTGTGGGCTAAACTACTACATTCACAATTATGTAGCCAGAGCCACACAGGTTTAGTTTAAAGAAATCTTGTCATCTAACTACTATCACAACATAAAAAAACATCAGAATTTAAATGCCTGTGATGTCTGAAAGAAGGCAGAGCTCAGCTCGCATAATTTCATCCGTGTGTGTGCGCGTCCGTGTGTGCGCGTCCGTGTGTGCGCATGCGTGTGCGCGTGTCCATGTGTGTGTGTGCGAGTCCGTGTGTGTGCGCGCGTCCATGTGTGTGTGCGCGTGTCCATGTGTGTGTGCGCGTGTCCATGTGTGTGTGCGCGTGTCCATGTGTGTGTGCGCGTGTCCATGTGTGTGTGTGCGCGTCCATGTGTGTGTGTGCGCGTCCATGTGTGTGTGTGCGCGTCCATGTGTGTGTGTGCGCGTCCATGTGTGTGTGTGCGCGTCCATGTGTGTGTGTGCGCGTCCATGTGTGTGTGTGCGCGTCCATGTGTGTGTGTGCGCGTCCATGTGTGTGTGTGCGCGTCCATGTGTGTGTGTGCGCGTCCATGTGTGTGTGTGCGCGTCCATGTGTGTGTGTGCGCGTCCATGTGTGTGTGTGCGCGCGTCCATGTGTGTGTGTGCGCGTCCATGTGTGTGTGTGCGCGTCCATGTGTGTGTGTGCGCGTCCATGTGTGTGTGTGCGCGTCCATGTGTGTGTGTGCGCGTCCATGTGTGTGTGTGCGCGTCCATGTGTGTGTGTGCGCCCGTCCGTCCGTGTGTGCGCGTCCGTGTGTGCGCGTCCGTGTGTGCGCGTCTGTGTGTGCGCGTCCGTGTGTGCGCGTCCGTGTGTGCGCGTCCGTGTGTGCGCGTCCGTGTGTGCGCGTCCTTGTGTGTGTGTGCGCGTCCTTGTGTGTGTGTGTGCGCCCGTCCGTCCGTGTGCGCGTCCATGTGTGTGTGTGCGCGTCCGTGTGTGCGCGTCCGTGTGTGCGCGTCCGTGTGTGCGCATGCGTGTGCGCGCGTCCGTGTGTGTGTGCGCGTCCTTGTGTGTGTGTGTGCGCCCGTCCGTCCGTGTGTGCGCCCGTCCGTCCGTCCGTGTGTGCGCCTCCGTGTCCTCTCCTTGCCAACCTAGTATGGATTTAGGTCACTTGTTATTGCGAATATGTTTGGTACTAAATAGGCCTCTGATGTTTATATTTGATAGTAGAATACCATTCGATTCATAATTCTGTCTTCTCGCTCTCTATTTTCAGAACAATTTTAAATTAAGAAAAATAATACCTGAAAATATTCTTTTTATTTTCTGTGTATAAATTTTGTCTCTAAAAATCCAAATCAATAAACAATGGCTATGAACAGAGGTTAAATAACTATATTTTAAAATAAATTTAAATAAATATATTTTACAAATATATTGTAAAATAAACACTTAAATAAATATATTTTACAAATTCTCCTCAAAATTGGACTAATTAACAAGGTCTCTGACCTGAGGAAAAATAGTAATAACGAACCTAAGACGTAACCTGAAGCACTGCAAATTAAGCTCTCGGCTGCTGTCATTTGAAAGCTACCGTTAAAACCTGGTTGTTCAAACTTTACACATGCTGTTGGTCAGTTGATCACATCCTGAGCTGTCAGTTACTTCACATACGAGTGATTTGCAGTAATGGTGGAGGCTGTGAACATGTGGTGATGAATATTGTCTCCTCAGTTCAGTAATCTTGCTTGCTTTGGTTTGCTGTAGGAATACTCGATCATTTTAGTGCCAAAATTTCTGTTCAGATATTCATTAGTGTTAAACCAAAAAAAAAAGATTTTGTTAAATAACAAATGATCAGAATTTTCAGCATCTGAGTTGGCAAAATATTCCAAGCGCATTTTCCACATAAATTCTGTCCAATAGAAAGCTGCCTACTGCAAATTTGGCAATGAGAAGTCCTTGGAATCTCCCAACAGTCATTAAACACCAGTCCAGATTTTCGGTTTATTGCAAAATTTTGGGTGTGTTCTAGGTTTCAGTGTGAAACATTAGTGCAGACATGGTTTCTCTTTTGTAAGGGTTTGATGTTGTGTTTTTGTGTAGCTGTCATTCTGTATACCTCCATTACGTTCTCTGGCTTTTTGTTTTGTTCTGAGAGCAGAAAGAATGAATTTTCAAATTTTTGTCCTTAATTTTTTGAAAACTCCTTTATGTGCATTTCACATTTGCATTTCTAAATG